>NC_134706.1:8794977-9079977 GCF_043290135.1 Rhipicephalus microplus | reverse complement strand
ATGTAAGTGGCATATGTATACAGGGAAAGGGATCTCCTTAACGCATGTAATATTGCGCGGCAGAAGTGAAGAATCGCGCCAGGCGTCAGAACGTGCGGATTGCGCAACTAGTGGGTGTTTTAAAGGCGCACCCGGTATACAAACCACTCAGGCATACACGTTCGCGTGTTTTTCTCACGGGCGCGCAGTGGGGCCCCTTCGCGGATTCGCAAAAGGAATTCGATAATGACGCATTCGGCACTTATCTATTGTACTTGCTGTACGGGCATTCTATCGCGCTTTGAAACGGCCAGTGTTACGTGTACGAAGTCGTTCGTTGTCTTACGGCATGCAGCAAGAAACAAGACTGGGCTGGCAATCGAGATGGCGAGGAGCACGGGGCCCAGATGTGCTATTCTATTTTTGAAGGCGAAGCTCATGCCTTCGCCAAGTCTTTACTGCGAAAGCTGGTACGAGATCACAACAAGAATCGCGGGCGCCGTGTAGTTGTCCGCCGCCGCCGCCGCTGGTGTCCGTAACCACTATAGCGTGAAATAAAAAAAAACAAGTGAATAAAGAACACCAATGACACGATGGGATTCGAACTCCTGTCCCCTGCGGGCCAGCCCAGTGTTCTACCACTGAGCCACGCCGGTACTTGACACTCCGCCGCAGACTGACCCTAGGCAGGCTTGTTGCCGGGAAAGTAATGGCGTTAATATGAGTAATGAAGTGTTTTGGAACGGCCAAGAAGCAACCAGGCGTCAGAGAATACGAATCGCATCACCGGTTGCTCGTAGAATACTCTTACCATTTACTAAAGCTCCGTGCATAATTCTCGATCGTCGTCAGCCGCAGCATCAAAATATTGCAAAAAAAAGAAATTTCTTGGAAGTTCGTAGCGGGTACCACGCTTTTCCGAAAAATGACGAAAGAGAACATAGTGAATCCGTACCACTACCAAGGAGGTTTTAAAAAAGAAAAAAATGCTGGAGTGGAAACTCCCGCAATGCCTTGTCAGCAATAGTGAAGCCAGCTTTTGCCATCCAAAGATATAAAAAAACATGCTCTTTTTTGTGGTACCCACGTAGAGATCAAGTGGCTTTGCTTGCTTAGTCGAACCGTTATGGGAACTATAAATTAAAAGAATGTCATTTCCGATGAAATAACCAATAGAGACGATTATCGGTTACCTAATCTCCAAAAAAATTGCTTTGAGGCTTAGTCTGAAAAACCAGTAACACAAGGACGCACTTTGAGCACTATCTCTATTGGAAAAGTTGCCAAATTAAACTCGTTGGGCGTGTGACGAAAACACTCCTTCCTAATCGGCGAACGCTAGCAGCTCATCATGCCCCTAGTAAGATGGCTGCCGCAGCCGCCATCTTACGGTTGGCAAGGGTTCACTCGTGGGTAAGAATTTTCACTCCAGCATTTCGTTAAACCTCCTTTACCACTACAAAAAATAATGTATGGTGTAGTGGGTACCCTGCAAGTGCACGTGTAGCAGTTACTCCAAAGAATGTTTAAAAGAAAATGTGAAAGGCGGCTCTTCCAGCTTTCGCTGTGACTGTGCTGCACGATGCGCGCAGGCCCGGTGTTTTTTTTTTTTTATTGCCAATTTGTTATCACATCTGCCCCAATATTTTCTCTCTTGTTTGCATACATTCGATGAGGCATGTTTGTTCACACTGGACTGTGACGCAGTAATGGCAGTCGTACTCGTGCGCGTCTTCTCAGAATGAAATGTTGATGCGAGAAGCAGGAAAAGCTGATAAATTAGGAAGCTGATAAATTAGGAATGCGCGTTTGGTACACACGGAATACGAAAAAAATCGATGAATTAGGCCAGGCCAGTGCGGCGCTCACATTATTGATCCTGTCTTCATTTGCACGAAACCGAATCTTCTTTTTCGGAAACATAAGGTGAGAGGACTGAGGCAAGAGCATATGCTCTCTCTCTCTCTCTCTTTCTCTGTGTGTGTGTGTCTGCGTGTGCGTGCATCTATCTATCTATCTATCTATCTATCTATCTATCTATCTATCTATCTATCTATCTATCTATCTATCTATCTATCTATCTATCTATCTATCTATCTATCTATCTATCTATCTATCTATCTATCTATCTATCTGTCTGTCTGTCTGTCTGTCTGTCTGTCTGTCTGTCTGTCTGTCTGTCTGTCTGTCTGTCTGTCTGTCTGTCTGTCTGTATGTATGTATGTATGTATGTATGTATGTATGTATGTATGTATGTATGTATGTATGTATGTATGTATGTATGTATGTATGTATGTATGTATGTATGTATGTATGTATGTATGCATGTATGTAAGGAGAGATGAAGTGAAAAAACATACGTTATGTACATGAAGGCGAATTCGACTGTTATGAATGTTAACCTTACCTTTGTGTTTCTTGTAAATGTGCTTCTTGCCGATTTTTATCAGTCTGCTCCGTTCATTTGTATTCTAATATTACAGCAAGTGGAGTTACTGCGAATTATCGTTATGTTGCTGCTCTTTGTGCTTATGGGGAGGTGGGACTGGTCCAGCTGTGTATAAGCAGCTTTTCTGCCGCCCTCCTTGCTGCTTACGCATGTTCTGCACTATACATGGCAGCGAACTTCAAACCTCGAACAAAGGGAGTGCCTTCAAGAAGTCGACAACGGCAACATCGGATGATAATGCATTCGAACGCGCAAATATAGCGACTGGATGAGAGAACGGCTTGAGTGCCCACTTGCACCACTAATGCATAGCAGGTCTGAAGGAAGGTAGGATATGGGAATGATGTGAAAAAGTAGCGAGAAGGGTGAGAGAAGGAAGTAGGAGATAGTGATAGAGCGAGGTAGACAAGCAACCACTGCAGGGAGCGGAGCGGGCTGGTAGCACAGCGGGAATTTATTGAAATTTCAAAGCAAAATAAAGAGAAATTGAAAATTTTGCGTTAAAACTGAATTAAGGTAGATTAAACTTTTAAAATTTATATAAAAATGAGTATTTTTCTCGTTGACATTCTTCCTGCTTCTTTTTTTTTTTTTGCTGCCCCTTGTCTTGAGGAGGCATGCTCTTCGTCAGTGTCCGCTGTCCTGTGCTTTTTTATAGGCCTCGAGGCCTATGGTCCGCAGAGTCCGCATTCTGCAGTTCTTATATCTAAAAACTCTTAACAAACTGTCGAATCAGCGCCACGCAAGTCGTATTATTTAAACACCCTTAAAACCAGCAATGGAACTTGCAAATGCCTCAACAGCGAATTTTCCTTTACATAGTGCGCGTATCATCGGCTCATCTGTTTAGCAGTGGCTACACTCTGCTTCTCGAAATTCCGCTTTGAGTGTAGGGAGAGAACTCCGAGTCTTCGAACTTTTTTTTAAAGCTGAGAAGGAACAAAGAAATCCCTAAGGCGCTCGGGAGATTCGAACCCGCGTCTCAGGGGGGAGGGGGGAGGCAACGCACAGGCTAGAATGAGGACTTGTCAGTCAGTCCGGCCGTTATTCTACGGTCTTCGTGCTTTATTCTTCGTATTATTATTGCTTCATGGGGTTGTGTTATTTCATGACTCCATCAAGTAATTCTCGTGAGGGAGTTAGGGGCCGGCTAGAAACGATATCTCTATGTTGTCGCATGACCGTAGCTGCCGAGCAGAGAGGAATGACGTCATGAAAACGACGCTGGCTTGCGATCGGTGCACATGGCGAGCTCGGCTTGCAGCCTGGTAAGCTGATCCCAGGGCCTTTGTTTGGCTCCTGGATTAGCGAGTGCTGCTGCGAGATAAAGGAATAAAAAAAAGAGAGAGAACGGATATAAGAATAGCGTTGAGGGCGACTGATGTTCTCCGCCGTCGTTAATCCAGCTTATCTTCCAGCCAGACAAGGTAATCGGCTGATAGCATGCCTGATTAAAATTTGTTGCTGCTTCGACGGAACGAAGGACACGCAAGAAAAAAAGAACAGAGAAAAAGACATGTGTTGTAGCAAGCATACCGGACAAGCTATTCGTGCCCGCGGGAGGAAGGTCTCTGTTCCGCTCGTTCGGCTTTTCCAGGATTAGCTAACCGAGAGAACTTGGACGAACCGTTGCTATGGAGCCTGCAGGTGAAGTGACCTGCTTCCTTGGCACGGTGTTTCGCGTCGAAGGAATCGGCGACGGGATGATGTCAATGCCCTCAGCGACAAATGCATTAGGTCCCATGGACTGCAACATATGCCATTACAACGTTGACGGGAGTGACCGGGTACATACTCTACTGATATGAGTGTGAATTGGAACCACCTTGGCTGGAAGTTATCCCGGTCCTTGGGCAGCGCACAACAAGATATCACATCAGAGAGCGCTTGCCTTGTGTTCTTTTTCGTGTGTTGTGTTGTGCGCTGCACAAAGGAGGGAACGCATACATTCATGCAGGACTAGCAAGATCGATTGGGTATAGGAATCGCGAGACTCGCGGCCATTTCAATCAATCAATCAATCAATCAATCAATCAATCAATCAATCAATCAATCAATCAAGTGAGCAATCAACCAAACAAACAAGAAAAAAAGAAAGGAAACAAGCAAGCAAACAATCACTAACAGGCTGACAAACAAGCGAAGTTGAAGAAGTTTATTGGTGGTCGTATATTATATATCGTATGACAGAGTTAGAAGATAGGCTGGATCGGTGAATGTAAATTTTATCCTAGCGTGAACAGGCTCACCCAACAACCTTTGCTGTAGGAGTATTGTAATTTTCGACTTCGTTATCCCGGCAGGACTGACTGCAGGGCTTGTCCGTCTTGCGTTGTTACTGTATGGTACATCAGCGTCAAGTAAGAACATCCGCCAAACAGCGACAACGGCTACGACGGCAGTCGAGGACAGGCGCTTCTACCGTTCTTTTCTGTGTTTTCTACCCTTATTCGGCGCTAATGTGCCGTGCACAGTTACGGTGTGTTCTCTTCAGCTCACCGTCTGCTAAGCTTTTACGCACCGATGGCTTTCATCAGCGTCGTTAAACTTTTAACTTGCCCTGTTCGTCAGTGTTCTTCCCACGTTACGGCGCCTTGCCGGAGTACTTTATGGACTCTTCCGCCTTTTATTAGCGCAGTCAAATAGGAGGACGCACATAAAAACACGCTTGACAGCACAAAGATCGTTTCGGCACCAGAGCAGTGGAATGAGAGGCCATTTTTGTTGACCTGTTATGGCAGGTTACTGGAAGCGGAAGTGACACTCTGTGATTACCTCAAAGACAGTCCTACTATTCAGTTTTGCTAAAGGAAACCATATGACGGGTTGGATTATTTGGTTAGAGTCGATGGGACCATGAAGCGCATAACCACGCATTTGAACCTAGATCATTTTGAAAACGAATACTGCGTACTTGGACATTGTACACGCTACGAAAAAAAAAAAAGGTGTCATTTGTCTCTTATTTGCTGCGCATGTGACTCCTTCATGTGTAACTATTCCTTGTGAGTAACGCTGGCTCTTTATGGGAGTCTTAGGGTGCACTAATTAAAAAAAAGGGAGTCAATGTGACTCACTAAAAGGAGTGATGCACATGGGACTCTCACGAGTAGAACTCTCTTAAATGTATAACAGGCTGACTCTTAAGGAGAGTCGTGAGATGCACGACTTTCAAAAAGAGAGTCAGTGTCACTAACAAACGATAGCAGCGTGTGTGAGTCACATGTGCAGCACGCTGATACAAATGTTCACAATAGGAGTCGGTGATATTGCTAAAGGGCATAGCAGATTATGTCTTCAACACGCTAAGGTGTGCACGAACTGGAAGATAAACTGCATTCGATGGTTTCACTCATCGAAGATGTTAGGGAGTCGCGCTTACTCCCCTTTTGCCAAAGTCGTGCATCCCAAGACTTTCCCAAGGAGTCTGTGTGACTCTCTTAAGAGAGTCATACTTGTGAGAGTCGCCTGTGTAACCTAGAAGTGTGGCGGTTTGGGCTAGTTGGTATATGAAATGACGATAGTTATAGCGCCAGAACAGAATGACGACAAACGTCTCCTTCGTGTCCCTTTGTCGTCGTTCTGTTTTGGCGCTATAACTATCGTCACATGTGTAGCACACTGATACAAATGTTCACAATAGGATCGGTGATATGGCTAAAGGGCACAGCAGATGATGTCTTCAACACACTAAGGTGTGCACGAACTGGAAGATAAACTGCATTCGATGGTTTCACTCATCGAAGATGTTAGGGAGTCGCACTTACTCCCTTTTTGCCAAAGTCGTGCATCTCAACTCTCCCTAAGAGTCCGTGTGACTCTCTTAAGAGAGTCATACTTGTGAGAGTCGCCTGTGTAACTTAGAAGTGTGGCGGTTTGGGCTAGTTGGTATGACATGACGATAGGTATAGCGCCAGAACAGAGTGACGACAAACGTATTCTTCGCGTCCCTTTGTCGTCGTTCTGTTCTGGCGCTATAACTATCGTCACATGTGTAGCAAATAAGAGCCAAAGAACACCCTTTTCATTTTTATGATTGTAAAAAAAAGGCGCGAAAGCGGCAAGGAACAAACCATCGAAATATGTATACATACACGCTTGCCTGCTTGAGCAGTGCGTGTAAGAGCTTTCCCGTGTGTATGTCGCTTCTCGACTACAGTCGTGGCGTAATCTAAAACGTTCGTGCACGTTCACTTTACAGTCACGAACACCCGACGACTTGGGTGTGGTCACTTTTCCGAAATTCCCGTTTGGGACACCGGCCAATGGTTCGGGGTGGTCCGACTACCGTGCATGTGAGTCGCTACCGTGGTTCGAGCGTATCGTTGTCGGCTGCGTGACGCCCCTTCCATCACGTGTGGCAGAAAGAGAAACGATGAGGTAAAGGCAGGAAGGTTGACCAAAGACGCGCCCGATCGGCCATGTTATCGCTCGGAGTAAGATAGGATAAATAAGAAAACGAAATGAAGGTTATGAAAAATCACGGCATATCCATAGTGAATGATAATGAGTGGGCCGAAGCTTCGGAGGGTTTTATTGTTAAACCGCCAATCGTCCGTCCGTCGGTCCGTCTAGTGAACACTCCAAGTACCGCCATCATATTTTCATCATATATGCATTATATACAAGTACCGCCATCTAGCGGATATTCCAGGAACTATACGAGCGGTGGCTACTTACTGCATACATCGAGGATGCACGAGTCACGGCAATAGGGGCTTCGCCTCTATAATAACTGAAATTAGTTCAAGATGTGTAGAAAGCAGTCAGATCGAGGTTCGGGCTAGCACCTGTCACGATGGCCTAGTGGTTATATAGTGCTCGACCGCTAACCCCAAGATGGCGATGTGGGCTTGTTGGTGAAACATTTGAAAGAAATTTATGTAGCGCGAGGCGAAAAAAACGAACACAGGAAAGAAATCTTCTCAGTCTTCAGGATGTCTTCTCTGTCTATTCTTTCCTGTGTTCGTTTTTTTCGCCTCGCGCTACATAAATTTCTTTCAATTGCTAACCCCAAGGTCGCGGGAACGAATGCCGGCCGCCGCGGACGCGTTTCGGATAGCGGCGGTAATGCTAGTGGCCCACGTGCTGCGTGATGTCGATGCTCGTCAAACAACCCCGGGTAATCGAAATCTGCAGCCTTCCACTATATACGGCACCCCCATAATCATATCGCTGTTCCGGGACGTTAAATTTGAGACATTATGGTCATCGGTTATTAGGTTCGCTTTAGCCATCCTGAACATAAACAGCTACTCTGCAAGGAGACAAGGTTGTCGTGCTTTTTTTATCAGTAAGTGCTGCAAACTCAGAGCTAAGTATGTGGGAAAGCGTAATGCACAAATATGTTGGCCCGAATTTCACAAAGGGTACGGCGTTCTTTTTCCATTCTTTTCAAAATGTATCTCGCTATTGCTTGATAAATTCAACCTAACAATGCCGACTGACTGTTCGACCTCTTGGTGCAAACGTAAGCCGAACGTATGCAAAAAAAAAGCCTAAATATTTCACGAGACAGTGCACATTTCGGCGCACGCATGTTCCTCTACGTCCGCTATAGCTGAATTGACGCAAGAGGCCCCAAAAGGAGACAATGCATTCGGCAGAAAAAAGAGAGAACAGAACTTGAACGACCTTTGCAAGCGGTATAGCGTATATAGCACACGCGCATGGCTGGATGACTAGGCAGTAGCACTCCCGCTTGAATTAAAAAAAAAAGATTCATGTCAGCTCTGCACTATAGTCATGCCAAGCCTAAAGCAGGTGGAAGGCTTCTTTGCTTCTCTACGGTTTTCTTTCTTTATTTCCTCCTCTCTTTATTTCTATTCATTTCTTTCTCGCCCTCTAGGTCTTCTTTTTTCTCTCTCTCGCTGTTTCTATTTTTCGCCCTATCTTTATACCTTCCTGTGTCTTTCTATTTCGCACTCGCTTCCTCTTTTTTTGTTTGTCTAATTGTAAACGTGGTTCCGCCTGCCTTTCGCCAAGCGACGACTACAGCATACTACAGCATACGACAACCCGGACCCCTAAACTGCTTCGCACTTGAAAGGAAATCGAGTTACGTCGTTTTTTAGTGCCCCGTTGTCGAGAAACTGTTGCTCTACCCCGAATTCGGTGTGTGTGCGCTCAGCGATGAATTGTGCTACGAAACGCACCGAGTCCCTGTCAAGTCTCCATTCCATCACGATCACTTGGAAACGATCTTGTTCTCAATATGACCCGAACGGCTGCTCATCACTGCATGCAATACAACGCTAGCCCTTTGACACAATATACGTACACTCCTGCGTACACCACTTGTTGTTTGCTATTTTTATCAACTAGGGGCTAAAAAGAGTGAAATATATCAATACATTTATTGAATGAACCTCCTGCTTTGTGAAATTGTCTTCATTCAAGTTCCGCTTGCAGTGTGTTGTTGCATATAACTTTTCTGAAGACGCTACCACGTTCGACATGCCGCTTCCCGCGAGCCACGCCAATCGCATAACCAATAATGAACTTGGCCTTCGTTTTGATCCTGAGATATGAGTTCAGACTCAGTTTTATCTTCTTGCAGGCTCCCATTAAGGGGCTGCTACATAAGGGACGAAATTACGAGCAAATGCCTAACAGTGATGGTTAAATTAACGTTGCAGGGGCACAGTGATGCGTTCTTGGAAAGTAGACGACGAGGCGACGTTGACGATGACGTAGGGCGGGTCGTCCCAGTCTGAAGCTGCTCTGAGGAATAATGAAGGAGAAAACGTAGTGGTACGTGATGCATCACGTGGATGATCGAAGTGCCGTATATATACGGCACTTCGATCATCCTATAGGAAATGCGTGATGCAGCTGTGATATACAACACTTAATTGAGAGCAGAATAAAAGAAGTTACGATAAAGGGTACGGCTATAACAATGCGGCGATGATAAGAAGTGATTGAACCGGATTCAGATTTCAAGAGTGAAATGCTGATGTCATATGAATATGAAGAACGAATAAATCGGGTAATCCGATTTTGGATGGTTTTCGATGCAGTGGGCTCCAGATGGCCAATAGTACCTTTCCATATTCCAATATAGTGAACGCTCGTTACAGTAATAAAACCGACTTTTATAAATTAACTAAACTCGCTGCTCGGCTTATATAGGTTCATAATCTTAATCACTGGATTGCGTAGATTTCTAATAGGACAGTTTCGCATTTGAGAGCGAGATATAATCATCTTGCGCGTGACCGAAAAATCAAGAATGCTGGGTCAGAGTGGAAATCCTGGGGCAGATTGGTGAACCAACCTGGGTCGTTTGGGTCCGAGTGGGGATCGAATTAGGGTCGTTTGCGTGTCAAGCGGATATTCTACCACACGCGTCTGCTTGTGAACACAGTGAAAAAAAAAAACTTCACCTGCTTGGTGATTCAGTGAAAGTAACTTTCACGTTTCACCAACGCACGCGTCCCCTATACGGGCTTCACAAGGCAACATGAAATATCGCAGTAATAATGCGTCTGCAAGCGTCCGTTACCAGCGGGCGTCAGAAGAGAGAATCACATCAATGGAGAACTGGACAAGTTTGTCTCGCTTCTCACCCGACATGCTACTCCAGGTATCGGGTGATGACTATGATATATGCAGTCATAACTCACACAATCACAAGCACGCAGTACACTATTTACAACGTTTCATTCAGGCTTGTGGCCCGCAAGAAGGTCAGTAGCGCTTTTGTGGCGTGCACGCTGGAGCTGTTCTTCCAAGGGCTATCTGTTAATTCAACTCAAAGTTTTCGTCCCGTTGTCGTAGTCTTAAGGCCATCTCTAGAGACTGTCTCTCTGATGCGTATATCGTGCACTCACATAGGACGCGATGAATGTCCTCTACGACGTCAGAACATGCGATTATCGTAATGGCTTCCTGGTTTATATAGCCAGCCACCCACTATACAAAACGCACACATGCTAATGCACCATTGGGGCCACGCATAATGAGTGCATAGCAAGTTCGCAAAGGTTTCATGCTCTATAAGGGTCTGAAGTACGCACTATATAGGAACAGGATATCGCCATCGCGTTGAACTCTTAAGGGCGAAGCTTTAGGGCACCCAAATTTTTTTCTTCACTTTTCTATCTTTTCGACTTCTATCTTCCTCTCCTCAATCCGTTCCTCCTCCTGAAACAGTAAGCAGACGTTGTGCCCTTTCAGGTAACAGTCGCCGCTTGCTTTATTCCTCTTTCCCCTGGATCTTTTGCTTATCGGTTCATGCAAATATAATAATAATAATAATAATAATAATAATAATAATAATAATAATAATAATAATAATAATAATAATAATAATAATAATAATAATAATAATAATAATAATAATAATAATAATAATAATAATAATAATAATAATAATAACCTGCGTAGCTCACTTCGTAATGTGTTATAAAACTCCCCTGCAGTGTCGGCTCAGCGGATGCTGTTACGTAGAGCATATCTGATTGAAAAAAAAAAAACAAACAGAATACACGAACTTTTACGTGTCCTTGTTCTGCCGCAATTCGCTCCAAGATGGATCGGTTGGCCCCACGTCTGTGGTCGAAAACAAAGGCGCCGCGCCTTTCTTTGATGGCCACTCGGAAAAGGTCGCAGTTCACCTCGGCTTCGGTTTCCGAGCTTTACCCGTGTTTTCTCCACTTTTTTTCGTGCTAGCCGTAAATGATTCGATTCTCCCGTTACGAAAGCTCTCTTAGTGAGGCCTGAAATGGCGCAGTTTACACGTTACGTAAGTTTAGACGTCACTATACAACGTGGCACTAATGAAAAAGCAAGAACTCGTTTGTCGGCACGTCTAGAACTTTTTTCATCTTCTTGTTTCCCATCAATGACTCATTAGTGAAGAGGCAGGAGGTTGTGCGCTTCTTTTCGTCGAGTTAGCCCTCGGGATTGTACTTGTAGTACAATGCACTATGACTGAGGAGAATCGCGCTACAATTGCTGCGGAAAACGAAGTTAGGGAGGAGGCAAAAAAAAAAAAAGAAAGTGGACAGTACAAGCGCAATGCACTATCATGTAGTAAGCGGAGAAAAATAAGAAATGTAAACCAGATCTACATATACCTTCTGGCTATTTAGCTAGCTAGTACATTTTTCAGGGATAGAATTTCGGCAGGCATGAGACCCGCAGCGGTGGTATAGTAATTTTTGTGCCTGACTGCAGACCCGTGCGTTGGTCGCTGCGTCGAATCCCCGCAACGGTAGGCGCATTTCCATGCAAACAAATTTCCGTACTGCGCGTTTCGCGCAGGTGTTGCGTTTTTATTTTTTTCTTGGGTGGGGGGGGGGGGGGTAGTGTTGAGGAACGTTTATATACGTTCATGCGTGTGTTTGTATGTGTGTGTGTTTGTATAGTATACTTTCAAAAGTAATAATTGGGGGGGGGATGTTAAACACCCCCCCCCCCTAGTGATGTCAGTTTTGCGAGAAAAGGCAAAACCAAACAGCATTGAAGTCAACACTGTTCTTTCGTAAGCGGCGCAGAAAGTTAAGCTAGGAACTTGCACTCTTACCTGGCAAAATAATTAATGTAAGCGAGAAATCGGGTCGAATAAACAGTGCTGAATTTGCTGGCTCACAGATTATCAACACCCCCCCCCCCCCTCTCTCTCCTCGATTCAAAGTGCATACTCAAAACATCCATCCATCGATTCTGTGCGTTACCAAGAAAAAAAAAACAAAAAAAAACCGGATGCTTGACTTTGTTGATATCGCACTGCCAACACCGGAAGTTCGAAAACTACACACACAGTGAGACACCGCGGTGGACTAAACTTAATTTGTAGGGAGGCGCTGCATATATGCTGTGTACACACCGCATGCACTAAACCGTCCAGCCGTCGTGCGCTAAGCATAACCAGTTGAAATGGAGAAAAAAAACTGGGCGATATTTGCACGTGTTGTTAAGTTAATCGACTTTTTAGTTAGTTCACTGGGTGCACGTGTCCTTACTTTTCTTAAATCAATTTGTTAGAATAAAAGAATATCTCTATATTTTTTTTTGCCTCGGTATTATAGATTATAACTTTACTTCCAAGCGTACACATTTTATAATCATGTTGTGAAATTTAGAAATCGCTTTTATTCATGAATATTTAGCAAATGATGGTGCGCTCAATCTAAGATGTGGGTTCGACTAACAACTCAAGCTACAAGTGCGATCCATTTCGCGGAGAACAAAAAGCTAATTTTGCATGTATTGAAATGGTTCTAGGAGGACATGACTGTATGGCTGTGTATCACTATAAAAGCGCGACCGTATATTTGCGAATGTTTCTTTATGATGCCACCGGCAGTATCGTGCTTCGCGAAGTGTAGCGAGACAGAATATTCCTCTTCGTCACCTTACCAGCGGACACAGGGGGTTCTGGTGGCAGAGCAAGGAAACAGAAGCGCGTGCTCTTTTGTAATGCTAATAAGTCTTCACATCAGCGACTGTACATACATTGTCGAGCTTGTCCCCAACGGCACCAGGTACATGTATAGACTAGAGCTGTGATTTGCAAGAGCTGCCCGTCCACGGCTTGTACGCGCGGGCATCGATTCGTTGTTTCGTGAAGCGCGACCCTGCAGTCATGCCTTGGGACAAGCAAGCGCTGTGCACGGGGCTCAATGCTAATCCCGCTCTCATTTGCATGCTCTCAAACGGGCCATGTCCGCGCAGTGACGGATGCGCAGGCTTTGCACCGCTTCACTTGAACGGTGCAGCGTGCTGGAAGTATAGCAGTCGCGTACATGAAGCCGGCAATTCAGCGCCACTCTCGAATCACGTACAAGTATCAGCATAATCGTACACTACGTAACCGGCTACCGGCGTTGTCAACTGACGATGAAGCGCTAACTACCCACGAAAACTTGATCTACAATCTCTTAAACATGTAAGTTTAGAGCAATTAGCGTGCGCAAGAGAGGGGGGTGGGAGGGCACGGGGCCGGAGGAACGGCCACCGTTTTTTTTTGTCACGTAAAAGGGGACCTGCCACTGCCTCCCTCTATGCACACACACACACGCGCGTGCACACACACACACACACACACACACACACACACACACACACACACACACACACGCGCACACGCACACGCACACGCACACACACACACACACACACACACACACACACACACAGAGAGAGAGAGAGAGAGAGAGAGAGACAGAGATAGATAGATAGATAGATAGATAGATAGATAGATAGATATACAGCAGACAGATAGAGATAGATAGACAGATATATAGATAGACAGATGGATAGATAGATAGATAGATAGATAGATAGATAGATAGATAGATAGATAGATAGATAGATAGATAGATAGATAGATAGATAGATAGATAGATAGATAGATAGATAGATAGATAGATAGATAGATAGATAGATAGATAGATAGATAGATAGATAGATAGATAGATAGATAGATAGATAGATAGATAGATAGATAGATAGAGACGCTTCGCCTCACTCATAATCATCATGCACTTCGTGGATGTGCTGCGATTTCTTTTGATGTTGGCGGAATATGTTTTTGGTCACTAGGCTTTGTAGCCAGGGAAGCCTGATTAATGTCTTGTTAGCGTAACCTGCTTTGCATACGAAGAATCGTACCCGTTTGCAAGCCTTTTCGCACACGTGCAGGTCGTGACCCACCATGCTTGCTCTTCTATGTCGCGTATAGATTTCGGGGGGAAAAACGGCCCAACACGTGCAGGCGCGGGCTTAAATCCGTGCCGAGGATCGAAACGTCGGTGTTTTGAGCAACACCGCGGAAAACTCTTTGGCGACGCCCCCGCCCGACACACGCAGTGCCGACCATGCAGCTGCGCTTTATCGGCGTCGTTCTCTTGCGCGCGTTCGCATTGTCACGCGGCAGCTGTGTCGGCAGGTCTTTGAGTTAGCTCAGCACACCTGCACGTCGCACTTACCTGACCTACAAACAGCAAGTCTCTCTTTTGAGGACTTCTTCTGGCTTCCGCGAGGACGCTGTCTAGCACAAGCTACTGCCCCAGATGTGTCGTAATATCCGAAAAGGCAAATTATCGCAGCCATTTCAAAGGCACACTAATGAGGAAGCTAATGTTAACCGTGCTAATCAATTACCTATTCGCAGTATAAAAATATAAAAACACGACGCTTCTTAAGCGAGAAAACGCGCATAAAAAGAATCGGCTGGCGCCCAGGATCCCTTTTTTCCGACGAAGGGCGATTATCGAGTCTATCATTTTTCATTATAATTGCCTCTAACCATGTATTAGAGGTTATTATTGGCAACTAACAGACAATCCTGCTAATGAAAGTATAAGGGGATGCGTTCGCAGTAAATGTACTGTTCATGTGAAGAAATAAAAGCGGGCGAAACGCTAACTTGCCGTGGACAGATACCGAACCTGTGACCTTCGAATAACGCGTTCGACGCACCACCAACTCGGATACCATGGCGGCTATCTCCCCCCCCCCCTCTTCGTCCTCTTTATGGAATATGCATCTGAAACGTGAGAGCAGCGACAGTAAGCGCCGCCAGTAGTCCTAATAGCGAGTGTGGATCACTTTTTCTGCCTGTTGGCGCTGCGTAGCAGGTGATGTTACGTGGGCTGGCAGCTCACTCATATTATCTCGCCCTTAAAATTTCCACTTCTTTTATTTATGTATGACTGAAGGACTTAGTTGTTCAGTGCCTATTTACATAAATTTAGCATGGTCGAAGAGATGCTTTACTTTTGCAGTCAGAATAACCGTTTTATTTTGTTTGGTTACACAGTTAAGAAGCAGTGCACTATTGAGTTAGTTCGGTCAGCCGGGACGCAATAGGGATGAAGCGACGTAGAACAAAGCGCCGGCATTCGACAATACACGAGCCAAACTCGTCGATGCGGTATATAACCGGGGGGTGGGACCTTTGTACTATATCTGCTCATTGCGTGGCCTCTCTGCTCTAAGTTGAAAAGCGGCTGTTGCGCGCTTTAAAAGGTCATCCGTCGCAGCACTCCCATCTATAGCCGACCTTTACTCCGCGGAACATGAGCCGGTGCAGCGCATCACGAGTATACGTATATAGAAGAAACGGCCGAGAGCCAGTCAGTCGAAGCGGCATAGTTCTCTGTCCTTTAGTGAGGTGGAGCCGTTTCATCTTTTGCTGTATTGCGCTGTACCAGTTCAAGTATACGGCAGACCAACTCGCCCAATCTTTACCACATGCCGAGCAACAGAATTGAAAACGTGGGCGACGCTTGGGATACGGAATTGGGAGTATGGAACAGAGATTGCGTGATTGGGCCCCCGCGCCCATCGGCTTCTCACTTGGCGCCTCTCTTCGGTTCTCGGGACATACCTCAACGATGCCGTGTAGAAACGAATGACCGTGCGTGTGATATTAGCCGTTTTAAGCTATCCCATGCCTCTTAATCGGGGCCCGCTTAAAGTGCTATATATAACCACGAAACCGGACGACATTTTCAAGTGTGGTTTCCTGGATATGAGCAGCATTTAACCAGGACTTGACAGAGTGTAGAATGCGTATTGCAAGTATACTGTTGTTAAGTGTACCCACCATAACTTTTCCTTCTTCGGAGTCCTTGACGTGCCCACTATACGCTTCCGTAAGGCAACAGGCGAATCTATATACTTAACTGCTCACTGTGTTGATGACTCGCTCACCGGATCTCGTGCCGACCGGTTGTGCCCCCGCGATCTCCGACGACAGCGCAGCTCCGGCCGACTGGCTCACCCTATACGCCATCTCCGAACGCCGACAAGCGCTCTCGCCGAGTAGTGCCCCGTCCTCGGACTCCTGCGACCGTGTCCATCTTTGCTATCTTCTCCTTGCTTCTGGGTGTCGCTGTCCTTGCACCACGCTCTATCCTTCCCCCTCTCTATCTTATCCTTTTTAATCCTCCCTATCCATTTTAATCCCTCCTTACCCCCATCCCTCGTGAGCTACTGTTGAGGTGTCGCACTCTGATGCAGGCATGCAGTTACGGAGCTCACTTTTGTCTTCTTTTTCTCTCTTAAGAATCACATAAGAATCACATTGGATATTGCAGCTGATGATTATTGGTTATGTCTGACTGATTTGTAATAGCCGCGTGGGCCTTCAAAGCACCCACTCGCTGCAGTTCATATGTTTTGATGGCTGGGCGCAATTCTGCTGTTCTGGCGCGCAACATTTCGCGCGTTAATTTCCCCCTACGTGACATTAATATAGATTTTTTTTTTCGAAGCAGTTTTGAGAAATGTCGTGTCTCCGTGATAGGACAGCTGCTTGCCATGAAGATAACTTGGGTTCGTTTCTCGCTCCAACCGAACGTTTTAAATTTATTTTGTTCGCACCATTCTTGATGTTGCGGCCGCGCGAGACGGTGATTTTTCTCTTACAACGACCGACGCCGGAACCGGAATTTCTGCTAAACTAACTCTTCAACGCCGTCGCGTTAAAGTACGATCGGCAAACGCCATTTCTTGTGAAGATAGTGCAGTTGACATGCTGACACATCCTGTGTCTGCGTTTATTGTGCTGTTGTATTTCGTAATGATAATATAGCAACTCGTCCAACTTTTCATCCTCCAAGGGATTTGTAAAGGTATATGTTTATGTTACGTAACAGGATGATTTTAGAGCTACAGAAAACGAATTCATGTGAGAGGCAGAGGACAGACAGGTGTGGCCGTCGCGCACACGTGTGCTATCCGCGCCAAATGAAACCCGAACATCGGCAGCCATTCGTGATGGTATAGTGCGCGCCGTCCACCTATCGCCACGAAAAGACACGCATGTATGCGCAGGGCTGCCGAACAGCAGGATGCGTGCGTCTTGTCAGTGGTGATAACTACTTGACGGTGCGCACTATACCACCGCTCTAAAAAAAAAAAAAAGAGCGAGTAAAGAGGGTGTCTTTTTGTCCCACAACAGTAATCGTCATCTATATTGCGTTCCATCCTTGCGCTATCGCCCCGCGCCCGCTACATTCCGGTCACGATCGACATGCCCATTATCGGGGTTACATTGCATTCTCGATAGGAAAGTGGCCAGCGCCGAGTTTTCAAGAAAGGAAGCGCACGCAAGCCTGATGAAGATTATTGTTGTGGGACAAAAATACACCCCTTTTGCTCGATATTTTTTTTAGAGTGATCGCGAAGGCTTGTCGCTGTTCGGATTTCATGTGACGCGGATAGTACACGTCTTTTGTAGCGCTGAAATCGCCGTGCTACGTAATCGCCAACTCGCCCAACAAGTTGTTGTTAGGTTCATGTTACGTCAGCGTGTCACAAACTCGAGCGTGTCTCGAATATCGCGCCGCTTGCCTCGGTTCACCCGAGTGGTGCCGCTGGATAGGAGACACCCCTGAAGGGTTTTATCGGTTGGCTGATTGATTACCAGAGCCTTTCGTCGTTGTCGTCCGGAGAAAAGGGAGAGAGGGGTTGAGTTGTCTTTCCGGCGGTGTATGACACGTTGTCACTTATGTCGGAAGTGTGACGGGCGTGCTCGGTAACTAATACGGCAGGAGGTCGTTCGTTTGACGTGTGCCCGCGGTGTCGTAGGCTGCCGCTCTGCGACGACCTCCTACGTGACGCGATTTTGAGGTTGGCTATACTTTGGATGAGCTATAGTTCTTCGACGGAGCCGTGACTGACGTATCTTTTCGACGTCATAGAGGCACCCGCTTCTCGCAATAGAAGGAACACTAAAATGAAACATTGAATAGGTTTGCATAGATAACATTTACGCGGAATACTCTAACGATGTTCATTTGGCCATCATGACGCAGGAGAACATTAAGGTCGAAGCCTAATTCTTTAATCTTGTGCCGAAATCTCCGTGTACGACGTCATGGATTTCGAAGTGTATTTTTTATACTTAGGCGACATTGGCCCAATTTATTTTTGTTAAACTTAAAGTGTTAAGCCTCTGGGTCCCTCAGGGGGACAGTGTATTCGTCTTTTCTAGCGATTAGGTCCTAGTATGCCCGCTATCGAAACCTATGACGTCATGGCGATTGGTGCAGGAACTTTGAAGTAGCGTTGGTGAACTAATTGTCTTTTTGCGCTTTTGCTCGCTCACCAAGGGCCAAGATCGCCAATCGCGGTATTGCGAAAAATTAATTTACTAACACGAGAAAAATCTTGTATTTTATTCCTAATGTGAAACTTAGCGGGTGTAATGTTTGGTAGGCGTTCCATTAATGAGACATTTTATTTTGGCATGACCTTCATCTCTCTATGTGAGCCTGCAGTCACCGACTTCATTGTGGCGTCACACGATTCTAATGAAAGGTTTGCGTATGTCGCGTAGAATAACCCATAAGCCACGAGAAAGCAAACAAGCGTATGCGCAACGGGACTTTCCTTTGCATGCACTCACGTCTGGTAGGCAATTATTGGTCGCGGTATCACGACCTTGCATTTGTATCACGACGTAACCTCAAGTACACCTACGGAGTGCCAAGAACGCGGAAATAAATACTTTACGGAATAGTTTAGAATGATCTTAATAATAATATGTGGGGTTTAACGTCGCTATACATATGCGTGGTTTAACGTCCCAAAACCACATTATGACAGATGTCGCAGTGGCGGGCTCCGGAGATTTCGTTTACCTGGGGTTCTTTAACGTGCACCCTAATCTGAGCACACGGGCCTACAGCATTAGCGCCTCCACCGAAAATTCAGCCGCCGCAGCCGGGATTCGATCTCGCCACCTGCGGGTCAGCAACCGAGTGCCTTAGCCATTCGACCACCGTGGTGGGGCAGAATGCTTTCAACGTACCCTGAAACGCATCTCCAAGTAATCGTCGAATGCTCTTATTCATTATTTGTGCTCATTGCTTCACAAGATCGAGTGTCACAAATGTTTTTAGAATCTATCAAGTACGAGTCGATTGTCGGGAATTCGTTACATGCTTCAGGCGGTTTCTTTCTAGCCATCAGGCAGAAAGCTACGCGGGGGGGGGGGATGAAAAGAGGGCTAGAAGCTACGTTCTTCAGGCAGAGTGCGTCATCAGCTTCGGCTCTTTTTTCTTGTTTGCAACGAACGCGTAGCTTACTTTCAGCGTGACCGCGAGCACGCGCGAGGGCATGTAGCGCCATCCAGCGGCGGCGGCGATAACTGCGCAGCCCGCGATGGTCAAATGAGCTAATGGCTGTGTACTTTGGGTTGGTCTATGGCATCATCTGTCGATAAAAGAGAGACTGATTTCTAAGCTGACTTTGAGAATTAATTGTAAATTCCAGGCCGCGCGCGCCGCGGTAATGCTTTCCTCGCGTGTTCTAGGGAGCCTCGACTTACCGATCGGAAGCGCTTTGCGTTCACGCTGTAGAAGTGTTGTCCGGCTCCCTGGATCGCCCGTGTCAGTACATTAAGCGCGTGTGCATTTTTTCCGCGTATATATGGGGTGATGCGGAAGTAATGTGAGTAGACAGATATCGAGCTGCCTTATAAGCATGCGCTCACTGGCCGCTGGTGGGTTGCCAATAGTTGTCTGATAGATAAGATGCGGAGATTATGCCAAAAGGGCAAAGTGAAAAAAAAATTATAGAAGGCCGAAACGGCCAACTTTGTAAGGCACTGTTCTGAATCCCATGAAGGCGCCGCTGCGCGTGTAATGGTTCGCACGCGGTGAAGCGCAAAGTAACAGTTCGACGAGCGTTATTGTGGAACCGGCGAACGGTATATATGTCGCGGCAGGCGTGCGGCTTTGCACGTGGGCGGCTCTGGTAAATTAATTAGGCTCCAAACGAGGAATGCGCCGCCGTTACTCGGAGCCGCACTCGTCTATAGACCGCAGTCGCATTGCTGGGGGCGCGCGTGTTTGTGCGAGCGCTGGCCGGTAAACACGGTATTCACGCGGGCTCGAATGCCGGCGCGTGGAGTATACTGACGCCGCTTAGCGCGCTTGGCTCAGCTTTCGCGAGTGAGCTAATGGGATAACGAGAGAGAGTGTAGTGAATTTAACAACGTTTGTTCTTGATTGATTTGTTGGGTTTAACGTCCCAAAACCACCATACGATTATGAGAGACGCCGTAGTGGAGGGCTCCGGAAATTTCGACCACCCGGGGTTCTTTAACGTGCACCCAAATCTGAGCACACGGGTCTACAACATTTCCGCATCCATCGGAAATGCAGCCGCCGCAGCCGGGATTCGATCCCGCGACCTGCGGGTCAGCAGCCGAGTACCTTAGCCACTAGACCACCGCGGCGGGGCACAACGTTTGTTCTGAAACTGATTTAATTGTGTGAAAGCATGTAACTCTATGCTGTTCTCTGTTAGCCGTAGTGGAAGTATGACGGGTTCGAGAGAGTTTTCAGCGGACTGTTAATTAACCAAGGTTAATGTTTAAACATTGGGCTTTTTGCAAAATACTCATGACGGTCAGGGCAAAAACAGAACACAGTACGAGTAAAGCAAAAGACCAGCCAGGCGCTCCACTGAAAATCTATTAGACAAACGGCAGATATGAGTCTTTTCTCGTATTCTGTTTTGTTTGCGCTGCTGACCATCGTAAGCCAGTAAACTTATCTGTTATTCGTTTTTTTTTTCCTCTTCTGTCTCATATCATATCATGTAATAGTTTTGGCAAGTCTCTTTTTTTTGTGTCCAACGCGTTTCGTCCCATTAAGGTTACGCTTGCCTTTGTTGTGAAGTCCAACTTCGCTGTCGGCCCGCAGCCCAAATGTGTAGCGTCAATTTAACGCACTCCACCAGGCAGCGCAGTTCTTGTGCACGTGGCGTCTACGCGATGCAGGGGCGCATGCATGTGCTGCGTTAGATAACTGTGCTCATATGTGCAGGTATGTTGGTGAATGAGGCGATTCCGGTAGCGGAAAGAATTGAAAGCGGCCCGAAAGGGGACTCCTATACTTTTCCTCGTATAACCTTAACTATAGGAAAACAGATTCTGCTGGAAAACGCTGACTGCCGGGCCATCTCTGCAGCGAATATTAATCGATATGTCGCTTTCGATTATTATTGACATCACTTGTGCTTCAGTGACATGCACTTGTGCTTTAGCCCGTGCATGGCCTCCGCGATCAGCTCCTGCAGCGCGCCGTCGTTCAACGTCGCCCTGCAAATGCCTCGCTAGGTCTTCGTCAGAAAACGAGTATACTGTAGTCACGACCGTAACAAGGAATCCTTTTTTTTTTCATTATGCCCGGCGCATGCGCCTTTTCCCCTAGCAGAAAAGTCGCGAAATCTCTTTTTCATCTTCGAGGCTTTGCCTCTCGCAATACTGGTGGTGGCGGCGCAATGCCACCTAGAAAATGATTTTCAGGCTTGTTCACTGCATGCCTCCGTGACTTCACTCCTCTTGACCGAGCGATGGCGCGCAGTGCAGGAGGCTATTAATACATTGTCACTATCACCTCCCTTTAAGAGATAAAGCGTTCGCAGCGTGTTTTACATTCGTAACAGCTTTATTCTCCCCTTTGCGTTCAGAAAGGTGCTGGTCTAAGTAATGTATTACGCTTTAAAGTATTTGACGGTTTACACGTAAGTCATTTATTATTCCCCATAAAAGTAACAAAATATAGTGTGCTATCGAAAGTGTGGTTGATTTATAAGTGCAAAACTTCGTGGCTTAAAGAAATGACGAAATAATTAGGATAAATTCAAATAATTTTTAATTACACACAAACGCCCACACGCCCGTGCGCGCACATGCACACGCTATCTAGAAGACGCGCCGAAACACTTCTTACTCCTTTGGTACGTTTCTGCAGTTTTATTTGCTGAGTTGCCAAACACTCTCCCTAGTAACTACGTCTTTATGAAAGATTTTAAAGAGTACAATAGCACCAACTCAGCAATGAAAACTGTAGAAACGTAGCAATATTGTACTCTTCAAAATCTTTCATGAATACGTAGTTACTAAGGAGAGTGTTTGGCTGCTGCCACAAGCATGTTGTTCAGCACAATGTCAGGGTGATTACCCTAGTAATAGACATATAAACCTTCCGCTTCGCAAAAATGTTCCTGTGACAGACAAAAGAAGAGGTAATTCTTTCTTTTGATCTGGCCCCTCCCGTGCCGGGTGTGTAGTCACTCATTTAACTTGGGGGCATTGGGAAAAATTGGCACTGCGTAAGCCGTGTAGCCACCATGGGAGCTTCTGTTTTGCCGGTTCGTGGATTGACATATTTGGTATTGGTTCTTAAATATTCTGGCTTGGAAGTGGAGTTCCCACACTTGAAAACCATTTACGAAAGCGCCTTACCGTAGTTGTCTACAGACATCTGAATTCGGCTGAAGTTACATCAGTGCATACTTCAAGCAATCATAATATATGCTGGCGAGACTATAGCGTATAATTGGAATACCGCAAAAATAGTTGGAACACCTGCAATAAGTACTGCGCACAAAAACGATGCACTGAGCAAAGCACCTGCACTTTTTTTTAACCGATAAACTGAGGTGCCCGCGGCGCTGTTCGCAAATAGCGAAATGTTTACCGACCTTGAAGGAAAAGCGCCTGTTTTGGAAACGTATACTGTCTCGCGCGTTTATCGCTTCAAGGTCAAGGCTTACGCTAACAAGTAAAAAGCACGCACGACATCTCTATTTTAGAGCAAGAACGAAACCGATGTCGGATATGGTGCTATTAGAACGACTTAGAAGTATGTAGTACGGAGCGTGGAAGCTTGGGCAAGTTGGTAGGACATAACTGAATTCAGGAACAGCGCAACCTACAAGTAGTTACTTCGTAACTACGGAAGCGAAAAAAACAAGGACAGAAAAGAGCGCTGCTTTTCTGTCCTTATTTTTTTCGCTTCCGTAGTTACGAAGTAACTACTTGTAGGTTGCGCTGTTCCTGAATGTAGTACGGACATACGCACCCCCGGGCCACGAAGAGAACGAATGTCGATTTCATCTCGACGAGCGGCACACTCCCACTTCTTTCTTCGGTATTTCTTAAAAAAAAACAAGAACACCCACACATTCGGTCTATAGTCGCAGTGGCCGCGATGATTCGGCACGCAGCACCCCTCGTGCTGTGCGCACCCAATGGCCCCACACGATGGCTGGGGCCATCATGCGGATTCGCAGCCGTATACGCTATGCAAATATCCAGTGCGAATCGCATGTCCCCGTCGCAGTTCACAGACACTCAGAAGAAGCACGGTGTCCTTCTGTCGCCAACGAAAGCGTTCGTCAGGCTTGGCAATCCATCGCTGTCGAACGGCGTGAGCAATTGAGCGTAAGCAAGTCTGTGCAGCGAAGCACGACGGTCAAACGGAGTGACGTCGGAGTGCGCGCGGCAGGAACAGTGAACGGGCCTGAAATTGTCTATAGATATTTTGGCCGGCCCCTTCCAAAGCCCTACCGAAACGGCAGAGGGCAGCTCAGGAAAGTGGGAGGAGGTTTATCTTCGAGTGCCATGGGGGTCTGATTGCGGGAACACGTGCGGTTATCCTGAAACGCTCTTCCCTTATACGGCGTTTGAACTTTCCACGCGGCTAGCGTGTAATAATAAACACACGTGCGTTTTGATCTGTGCGCACAATGGTGTGTGTATGTGAGTCATGCTAAGCAGCACATAACCTCGGTAACAATTTCCAAGAGTGTCAAAAAAACCCCTCAATCTCTATCTGACGAGGATGTGGACCGTTTTATTAATGACCTCGTCTATCTGAATGCACGTAATGGAATATGAATTGCGGATCACATATACCGTTGTGCAAATGTCAGCGTACGCATAAAAAAATGCCTCTACAGAGTTTGTGATATTGAAAAGATAGAGCGAGAGGACACGCAAAGGGGAAAGGGCAAACGGTGCTCTTTGCCCGTGCCTGTCCCGTTTGCATTTCGCCCACGTTTGTTTGCACGCAGTGACTAGTACGAAGCTTCTCGATGGTGCGTCTGTGTAGAGTGCGCTAGCAACCGGCATTGCTGTGCGGGGCGACACCTTGCGGCAGTTGCGGGCACTGACGTGGTGTGCCCAGGAGCATGCGCGGCCTAATTAGACGCGCTGACCTGCTTTTCTCAAATGATAACGTTGAAAGGTGCGCTTGCATGAATGAAGATTC
Source organism: Rhipicephalus microplus (assembly GCF_043290135.1). NCBI lineage: Eukaryota > Metazoa > Arthropoda > Arachnida > Ixodida > Ixodidae > Rhipicephalus > Rhipicephalus microplus. The sequence goes on along the minus strand of NC_134706.1, from coordinate 9,055,518 downwards.
AAAAAGATGACCCGTTTCAACAGATCATTCACGCGCCTGAGTAGGCACGTGTTATCTATTCAATCGCGTCATCTTCTGAGACGTGGCAAGCGCCATTAAGCGGGCTGCATTGTCACTTAAACAAGCGCACTTTTCAACGTTGTTGCTCGTGCTGAACAGATCAACGTGTCTGTCAGACGACCGCGTATGCTCTTCGGCACGCTACACAGACGTTGACTCGGCTGCACGTCGATGGTGCGTTTATGATCGGACATCTGTCGTTGCTGCGCGATGTTGTACTGCTTGTGCGCTTGTGTTTCGAAGCAGTGTTCGATGCTTTTCTCTGCGAGTATGCATACGCAGCGATTGATTCCCTGCTCCCGCAGGTGATGCTGGTGGGCGACTCCGGCGTGGGAAAGACGTGCCTGTTGATCCGCTACAAGGACGGCTCCTTCCTCAGCGGCGCCTACATCTCCACCGTCGGCATGGACTTCAGGGTCAGCCACACGTCGTCACAAAAATTGCCCTTTTTTGTCTTTTAACAAGGTCGTTAATTTCGGTACTGAATTATCTTGTTAATGTGTGCCATTGGCCGTATTACGGGTCCGTAGCGAAACTGAATTTCAAATTATCGGCCGGGGTGGCTCAGTATGTCGCAGAGTTACTCTGGCGCATCTGTAATTACAGCTCAGTGAAAAATACAGTTAATTAATTAATCTGACAACGATGTAACCAATCGATAGATCAATCACGCAGTCATTTAGGGACTTACACTATATAAGATCATTTGATGATGTTGTTTTTGTAGGTTCACTCTACATAGTGACGCTGCGCAAACTGTGGAACACCGTGAAAGACAAATGCGCTGACTAACAACTGCTATTTCTACTTTGTGTGACACGTGTGACTTGTATGACATGTTTTAATGCATTGTTTTGTGTTAGTCCACACATCGCTTGATACTCGGCACATTCTTCTTCTGTTTTTTTAATTGAGACAGAAAATAAACGCAGTTGTTGTCACTGTTATTTGGCGTCGGTCACCCCTTTCCCCTTGATACGCTCTGACACGTGCGTTCTCCCGGGTGCACGTTAAAGAACCCCAAGTGGTCGAAATTTCCGGAGCCCTCCACTATGGCGTCTCTCATAATAGTATGGTGGTTTTGGGACGTTAATAAACCCCACATATCAATCATATCAATTGAACGTGTACTCTCCCGCCACAATGATCATTTACAATTCACAGCAGGTCGTGTGTTTGAGGGGAGGGGTCATTTTTTTGGCGCCAGGGTTATTTATTGGGGGGCTCCCGCCACATGTGAGTTCCTTCACGGGAGCATGGAGGCAGGAGTCGTACGCGTTGTGCTTTGACTGTTTGCTTTTGGTGGGGCGAAGGGGAGGGGGCAGGTGAAAATTTACCCCTCGCCCTATAACCCCCACTGAGGACGCGTATATATATATATATATATATATATATATATATATATATATATATATATATATATATATATATATATATATATATATATAATGCCACGGAAGGTATAGGGGAAGTTATTAGGCCAATTGTAATGATGTAAATCAGAAGAAAGAAAAGTGGGTGAGAAGATAACTTGCCGTGGGTCGGATCCGAACCTGCGACCTTCGAATAACGCGTTCGATGCTCTACCACTGAGCTACCACGACAGCTATCCCCCAGTCCCTTTATTGGGTATCTATGTCAATTTAAACGTGGCAGTGTCCGTCAGCGCCACTAGTAGCCATGGCGGTGAGTGTGGCACACTCTTTATGAGCCTGTTTGGCGTCACGTAGCACGTGAACTTATTACTAACTGGCAGCTGACCAATAGTACCCCGTATACAACTTAAAGGCACCAATTCTGCCAGTACGAGACCCTCGTACTGAAATAAACCACGTTGCGACGGATCTACTTATATATATATATATATATATATATATATATATATATATATATATATATCAAGGACACACGTACGAAGGACTTGTTTTAGCGTATAGATAAATAAGGTTTTCGATCACAGTGCGTGACGCTGTGTTTGTGCTGTCAGTATTCTTTTATTTTGTTAGGCCCAAGTTCTCTCGATAAAGAGTTTTTTCTTTAAGATTCGGATTTCCGTATTCTTCGCCGTCCTACGACGTGACGACAAAGCTGTTACTTGATAATGGACTGCCGGCGTCGACAGGAAGAAGGCAAAGAAGAAAGAAAACTTCATTATGCGATGTCACTCCATGACGTCACAGTGGCGTCACAGAAGCAAAATTTGTGACGCCATAGTGACGTCACTGTTGCGTGACATAACGTGTCGTCGCATGATGACACGATCACATGTCGTCTTCGCTTGGTCATGGGTGAGCCGATCCCGGAGGCCAGGCGAAACTACGCTACGTGCAGAAATATTTCGTAAAGAGAAGTGGAGGATCTATTGATTTAGAAGAATACTATTGATTTAGAAGAAAAAATAGAATACTATTGATTTAGAAGAAAAAAAATCGCTTATTTTCTATGAGTCATCTTGGGCGAATGTATGAACTATTTTACTTAAGACATAGGGCCCCGTCATCTGTTGGATGTTATACCAATGTTTTCTTGTTTTTGTATCTCGTGAGGCGAATTAATAAGGCAATAAAACATCGTATGCATCAACTCAAGCGTTTTCATGTTTTCATGTGTATGCATCTAACGCAACACTGTCTCTTTAGTTGTTAAAGATGCATGATACAAAGGTTACCAGCCTAAACTAACACAGCGGCAATGAAACCCCTCCGTGAAATAGTCTATAAGGAATCCTGTGAGTTCAACCTACATACAAAAAAAAAAGGTTCTTTACACCTAATGCATCCTAATGGATGGGACAGAAGGAAGAACTTTGTATAAATCATTGCAGGTAAATTTTTATTGTGTTCTTCCGGAAAAAACTTCGATTTTACTCTCGCCATGCCGGTTCACCGAAACCATCTCATATGTCCCATTGTGTGCTTTCTTGGTTAGCTCCGTCTTAGCCGAACATCTCGACGAAGAACTCGTAATGGTCGCTGATTGTTTTTGCGGCGCACTTTAGGAGGGAACGGCCGTGCTTCATGAGGTGGAGGAGCGGCAATATCCGGCAGCGAGGATAAAGGCAGACCCGAATTATCATTTGGGTTTGCTTCGCCTTACATTACATGCGAACTGCGGCGAAGAACTCGAACTGGCACGCCTCAGCCAGGTAGACTAACGGCATTATTTATTTATTTATTTATTTATTTATTTATTTATTTATTTATTTATTTATTTGAATACTTTCCATGCCCGAAGGCTTTACAGAAAGGAGTGGGGGTTATACAACAAAAAGTAAGCGAAATGTTACAATTGCTGCAAAATGGAGAGTTTGAAGTTTGCAGGGTCGATGAGGGATGCGGGGGCAGCGGAAAGGCAGTTCCAGTCTTTGCTTGTTCTGGGAATGAAGGAATCACTGTAGTGGTTTGTTCGGCAAAATGGCACACCTACTTAAAAGCATTGATCGAAACGAGGTGAAATGTAAGAGGGGGAAGAGAGAAGGCTCTCTTTTAAAGATGGATTGTAATGATAAATTTTATGAAAAAGAGAGAGGCGAGAGCATTTTCGACGGAACGATAAGTCGGTTAGATTCAGAGTTTTTTTCATGGCTGTGACGCTGGCATGACCGGAATAAATGAACAAAATGAAACGGGCTTCACGGTTTTGAACGGCTTCTAGAGTGAGAGTTAGGGTTACTTGACCGGGATCCCAGATGGCGCATGCGTATTCCAGTTTAGAGCGTACTAACGTTTTGTAAAGGTTTAGTTTCACTGACATGGGTACGGAAAAAAAATTTCGTCGCAAATATCCGAGCATGCGGTTAGCATTATTAGTGACGTATTCGACGTGTTTCTGCCAGGATAGATTGTTAGTAATGTTAAGCCCAAGATATTTATACGAGTGCACTGATGATAAGGGAGCATCATTAAGAAGATACATTCAAGTGTTAGAAGCTGTAGTTTTTCGAGATACACGCATGCTTTTACATTTTGTTGAATTGAGTTTCATCCGCCAGTCACGACACCAAAGAGACACGTTATTTAGGTCATTCTGAAGTCAGATAGAATCAGTTGGGTTAGTGATTTTGGAATACAGCACACAATCATCAGCAAATAATTTAATAGTTGAAAACTTAACACAGTTAAGAAGGTCATTTATATAAATCAAAAATAACAATGGACCGTGGACAGCACTTTGCTTACATGACAAATTTGCTTTGTGTAGCTATATAGCTCGTGTAATAAGCGACATCAATATGAAGTAACAGACAGTGATGCAAGAGAAAGGGGTGTCATTAGTGGCAATTGCAATGTAGAAGGGAAGAAAGAAAGTCACTGAAGAAATGAAAAATTCATGGACATGGGGTGCATCTTCAAGGCGACGATTGTCAAGCGAATTTGTCTTCCTCAGGGTAGGAAGAAGTTCAGGGGGGAAGCTTTAGGTGGTGAAAGGTCCTTGAGAGACGGGGTGTGTCGGAAGGTCCACTCCAGCGACACCCCGTGCTCGCGAACTTGAAGCCTTTAAGATTCCATCTTGCCCCGAACTTCTGGGAGATAAATCATTGAGTATTTCACGTTGTGCAATACTGCAGCACTATGACAGTTGTACATATATTTTGCCCGTGGACTACTTCTTCAGCGTCTGCACTGGTGCGTTTTATTCGGCGGATCGCCATTGCTGCACACTCGTCATTTCAATTGCAGTAGCTTAGACTGGCGAAAAAAAAATTGCTTATTTATACTTTATCGCGAAGCCACCGGTATAAATTCGCGCTGTGAAATATATTTTACGCGCTTCATTTTTCAACTGTATAAAAAAAAACAAGACAGAAAAGTAACTATAGAGTGCTTCGGTGGGCAACCGTGACCGTGGAATGATGCGGTTCGGCCAATCCTTCGTGGTGGGCCAACAGTATCGCGAATGTTGGACGGTTCGAGGCCGAAGCTGACGTGAGTGATGCTCGCGGTATATCCGACCCGCTGGCCGCAAATGGACTGGCAACTGTACCGACTCTGTATCCTTCCTATTCCTCGGTCTTTTCCTCGGGTCGTACGGCGAAGTCGTCCCTGTGGTGGAGTCGGGCTTGAGATTGCGTTTCTCCTTTGCCTCTGCAGAGTTCGTATCTTTACGTTCCACATTTTATCTGCGCATTATGGGGCTTTTTTTTTCCTTATCGTATACCTTAGCAACGTGACGGACGGTCTTCGGATTCGGGGTGTGGCACCACCACCAGCGTGGCAACTTTGTGGTGAGCCGATTACCGCTGTGCGCTCGCTGTAGCAGCTCGGCCGAAACTGGGTAATCGATACGCCGCTTGCCGATGTTGCACAGCGCCCCGCCGCGGTGGTCTAGTGGCTAAGGTACTTGGCTGCTGAGCCGCAGGTCGCGGGATCGAATCCCGGCTGCGGCGGCTGTATTTCCGATGGATACGGGAACGTTGTAGGCCCGTGTGCTCAGATTTGGGTGCACGTTAAAGAACCCCAGGTGGTCGAAATTTCCGAAGCCCTCCACTACGGCGTCTCTCATAATCATATATGGTGGTTTCGGGACGTTAAACCCCGCGTATCAATCAATCATGTCGCACAGCGGACACAGTTGCGTGCGTGTATGTGACCCTGTTTATGTTTGTATGTGTGTTCGTGTGTGTTATTTTTGTGTTTATGCGTGTGCGTGCGTGCGTGCGTTCGAACTTGTGTGTGTGTGTGTGTGTGTGTGTGTCTTTGGGTTCGTGTCCGTGTGTTATTTGTGCGTTAGTATACACGATAGAGTGTTTGTGTTTGCGCGCGCATGTGTATTTTTTTATGTGTGTACGAGTGTGCGCGTGGAACGTTACTTTATCGATTTCATCAGAGCTGTGTGTCTATATGCCCTGTAGTAAACAGCATGTTTGCCCTTTGTTTTGTCATTTACGCTTCGTTCTTTGAGTTTGTTCGCACTTCGAAAGTTAGACGCTCTTGACAGTTTAAACTATACTTGTAGAGTGAGATATACAACACAGATGGCAAAATATGACACATGGACGGGGCTGTGTGCTTTTTTTCGCCCGCATCGCATTTTGCGCTGTGCGAGTCAATTCAAGATGAGTCAAAATCGACTAGCCCGGCTGTCACACATTGCTTTTCTTAATTTATTATAATGATCTTCCAACACAATCGTCACCGACTTTTCGGCGATGATTGTGTACTCTGCCAGAAAATTAATTACCGTACCGATCATCATAATCTCCAACGCGATCTAAACAAAATATTCGAATGGTGCAAGAATTGACTTATGACACTTAGCGTAACTAAACGTAAAAGCATGTGAGTTTCGCCCAATACTACCCATATTATGCGTACTTACTCCCTCAACAGCATCTCATTACCAGTTGTTGACACTCACAAATATCTTGGCGTTCACATTGCTTCTGATCTTTCTTGGGACGTGGACATGGAATACGTTACTAACAACGTGAACCGCATGCTCAGTAACCTGCGTCGACACTTTTCCTAGGCCCCATCGTCACATAAGTGATAGTCGCGCGACAACGTACATACAGAAATCAAGATGCGCGGGCTGTAACGTGCTGCTCTGTAACTCGCCGCCAGGGGAATGACGAACGCAACGCGCCCCTGAACAACGCTTGACTCAGCTGCTGCCACATCACGCCACGTCCTCTCGCGTGTTGCTGCCGCTGCGGGTCGACTGAGCGTGTTCGCGTGACATCAGAGGCGAGTGCGTGAGCGAGAAATCGGTGACTCTCACTGGTCGGACGCATCGTTTCATATCGAATATTGGCCGCGCACTGTGCGTGCTCCTCTGTAAATGTCGTCCAAAAATGGCAGTCCTCTGCCAGCCTTCTATCGAATAGCGTCGCATTTTCAGTGCGTTGCCCTGATATATATATATATATATATATATATATATATATATAATATGTGGGAGTAATAATTCAATGGGCCAGTTAGTCTTCTTGGAGGTATGGGATATGGTTTTTTCTGACTCGTACGTGTACACTGTCCTTTGTTTTTTTTCTATTCTTTTTTTTCTTTCTTTTTTTCCACATGCACTTACAAAGTGTTTACGTTCTCCTACCACTTGATGATCATTGAAGGGAAACGGACGAAGATGAAAGAGAGCCGACCGACCCATTAAGGGGAAACCCTTTCCTTACCCACGCCGTCGCGGACCCCTCCCGCCACCGCGGCGACAATCTTCGGTGGCCCGACACACGCCGAGAACTGACCAGCACGGAATAAGAACCAGATGTGGACGTACACGGTCATTTGCTTTTGTTCTCACTGTTGACAGTGATTCTTCCTCTTTTTTACTTTCTTTTTTCTTTTTTCTTTGTTTTCTTTTTTCCCTTTTATTCTTTTCGTCTTTTTTCTTCTCTTTTCTCTTTTTTTTCTTACTTTCTTTCTTTTTTTAGTTTTCTCTCACTCTCGCAAACATCTTCCAAGGCGAGAGGGACGCGGCAGCAACGAAGTTTGGAAGTTAATGTTGGTATAACTCATCCCCTGATGAAGGGAGGACCCCTCCCGAAACTGTCGGGAAATAAATATATTTATTTTTGTTGACAATGCTCCCGTTGTGCCATATCCCATACCTATATATATATATATATATATATATATATATATATATATATATATATATATATATATATATATATATATATATATATATATATATATATATATATAGAGAGAGAGAGAGAGAGAGAGAGAGAGAGAGAGAGAGAGAGAGAGAGAGAGAAGAGACAGGCATGGTGCTTGAGTGGCAGTAGCGTTGCATATAGTCAAGTAGATCCTCCGTGAGCGGTCACAACGTGGTTTATTTCGACGTTTCGGCCTAGAGTCTGACCTTCATCAGGATTATCCTGATGAAGTTTTCTAGTTTTCTAGAAACACACCATCTAATACCTAGGTATTGATGGTGCGCCTCAGATGTGCGTGATATTTGGTTTTTGATCGACAGTGTTGACAAGTATGAACGCAGCCACATGCAAACTTTGGTCGTGTGTCTGACTGGTGTGACAGACAAAGAGAAAGGCAAACCACAATTTCTGCGTTGAAGTATTCCATGAAAAAAAAAAACTATCGTCTTTATAATTTTTTGGGGACAGCTTGTTGCTCTCCCATAGTAGAGTACGTTGTATCCTAAATCGTTGAACATTTAATTTTTTCAAACACACTTGACCGCGTTTTTAAACGCCCGTATTCTAGAACGTCCCTTCACTCAACGCTCCACCTTCACTTGGGAAAGCCGATGGGAGCGCCGTCTATATTCGCGACAAGTCACTGCGTATCAGCGATAATCTGTTGCGTTTCTCGAGTAGCGCAGCGTAATTTCGAGCCGAGCTGTGGCGCAGTGCAAGTGAAGGGTCGAGTCGGGGAGCGTTTGTGAATGCGAAGGCAAGTGTAATGTGGCCTCGCGTGTTGATTGCTTCCTTTTGGTGTGTTCAGGTTTCACCCGCGAGGACATGTTAGCAAAGCTCGGCGCTGAACGCGCCTCGGTGCTTTAGTAGAAGTTTCGCGATTGTTTTACCAGATTCTGCTGTGATTACACGCGTGACGCGAACAGTCAAGTTTATTCGAGGAATTACGCGAGTACGCCAGTGATAACGCCGGGAGGTTCGATGGGCGCTGTTTAAAAGGCGACGCGCTGCCCCGGTGGTCCGATTATTATCTACGGCTGACGCTCTGTTCGCCATTATGGTGTAGCGTGCACGTCTCGCTTGCAGTTTGACTACTCGATTCCCAGCCGCAAGTTCGGCCAAACAGAAAGTTTCGACTGGAGCATGACGACTGCGTTCTTCGTCAACGTGACGACCATGCGACTATATAGTATTGCTCTGCCATTATCAGCTTAAAGCTATCGCTTGCATTATAACCAAAGCCTGTACACCGTGGTGTTACACGGTGCGATGTTGGATCATGATTGAGCCCGATTGGGACCCTATCTTTGGAGTGAATGGCACGCTCTTGCAGTTTGCGCAAAGGAGGCAAAAATCACGATCGGGAAATTCAATTTCGATCAGACCACGCCCTTATCGGAAGTGTCTATGCTACACTGTTCTATGTTTGTCTTATTGCATCGCTCCTATTTCCGTTGATGGAGGGCTAAGATAGGTGACGTCAGCAACGACGCCAACTGTGACACTGACAATGACAGCAACAACAGAAACACTCGGATCTGAGCGTTCAATAGCTTAAACATGCAGTCTGGAGGCCCATACTTTCGGCAATGCGCACGTGCTACATTCGCGTAGCTTTCGCACAGAGCCTTATATAGGATGCCTCATGAAACATGGGAAGCCTACCGTCGGTGTCCCGCGACTTCGGCGTCAACTCGAAGGACGCAAAAAAGTAATCGCGAAATCATGTCACACATGGACGTCGTCACGGCGTCGCAGACCGCCAAATTTGGTTGCGTCATTATGACATCACTATGACGTCATGCGACAACGTCATCACACGACGTTGTCGCTGGTGCAGGGGTGGCCAATCACGGAAGCGATTCGAGACCACGTCAGAGCACGCAGCAGGTGAGGCGGGGGGGGGGGGGGTCAGAACATTGACTTCCGCGATTTCCCGCTGAATGGAACCATGTAAGGATGCGGAGCAGTGGCGAGATGGTGAACGGCACTCACAGACACTCGTTTACGTAGCCTAAAGCAGATGCACCGCCATTCAGAACCTCTACCTGACTAACGCTGCGGGTGACAATGACTATAGCACTGCTGAAGAGTCGGTCCCTCAACTGACACGCCAGAGACATTGAGCGTGATCCTGTGCTAACCGAAGCAGACGCGCTCTGTCTCACGGAAACGTGGAACGCCGCAAGACCGACGATCAAGGACTACGAAGAAGCGATCGTATATACTGTGGAAGCGTCTCGTTTCCTTCGCCGCCGCCAACACGCAAAACAGAGGGGGTGGGGGAGGGAGAAGCGTATGAAATGAAAGAGGCGGGAGGGGATGCGCATGTACAGTGGGGGAGCGGACTCTTGGGAGAAGAACGGACACAGCTCGGAGCAAAAGCTTCTTTGCATCTGAAATAAGAGTCCTTTCGCTTTCGAGTTCACCTGTGAGTTTCTTTTTTTTTTCACAGACGTGTGGATGCTTTTTTTCATTGTTATACGATCTTCCGAAAATTAATTTGCTCCTCTTCAATTTCTTTTATCTTTTGAAGAAAGAAAGAATTGTCGTTTGCATATTACTGTACGGAAACGTACGTGATATGTAAAGGGTCTTTTACAAAGCAGCTCGAAACTGAGACGCAAACCTACCAGTGCGGATACGAACAAGCTGTGGAGCGTGGAAGAAGACGTTTCACAAAAATCTGCGTTCCTTCGAGTATGCCCAGTTTAACGCTCGTTTTTTCCGCAACGAAACTGTAATTCGACATGGCTGGTTTCCGAGGTGCCCGCTCGTCGATTCGTCCAGACCTGCTGTGGCCGCTCCATATTAAATTATGTCACAAGCCGGTGAGAAAGGGTTCCAGTCAAGACGGTCGACGTCGTCGAACGTGGTCTGTGAAACGGACCGTGAAACGTCATTTTGAGGGCAATGTTTAATCGGGCCGCGAGCCTCACTTCCGGGCCACCTGCGGGGCTATCGAGAAGAATTTCATTTAACCGCGTATACGGTTCGGTGCGCGTGACATCTGTCTCGCTTGGGAAGCTGTGCGGATGTTTTGCTTTGTCTGCATATACGATGCGATGTGGCATTCCGTGCATTACTCTGCGAGCGCATATTGCTCGCACACATTTCCACCCTTTGAAAGCGAAGCTTTGTTTTTGAACTTTTCCGGGGTTCATTTTTCTTTTTTTTTCTCACTATGCTAATACAAGTGACCTCCTGACACGCGCTTCCAGTTTATACTTCTTTTCACTTACTCGACTCCACTTGCAGTCTTCCCGACGAAGGTGTTCCGAGGCGTGATCGTAAACGATGAAACTTAATGCTTAATAAACCATTACTTTCGGTGGTGAAGCCGTCTACGTCACTGAGGTAGTCCAAAAGTTTTCGCGCTGCCGTGGTAGCTCATTGCGTATGGTACTTAGCTGCTGACCTGAAGGCCATGGATTCGCGGAGGTGGCGTTTCAATGGAAGTGAGATGCTAGAGGCTGTGTGTGCGCGTTTTAAGCTTTTCCGTGTAAACCACCATGGACGGAAGACCAACGGTACGACCAACAAACTGTATTCAGTGACCACAATTTTAAGTTTTTTTTTTGTTTATGGCAACGCTCCATTTTTCTAATAACTTGCGCACACTCGCCAGCAAGCACTCGAAGTGCACGATGTACAGTATTCACGGATTGAAACGGGACACTCGAAGCGTGGGACCGACGGTACATGTGCCGCCGCTCGTGGGTGCTCGGGGAACCATGGTGTTGCATTGTGGTATAGAGGGGTGGAGGGGCAGAACAACTATAGAGCGGGATTACTCCTCTCGGTTGCAAAAGAGTCGGCATTTAGTTCACAAAGTGCACACTGGCAGCGCGGGGCGCTGTGAGGCTCGCGCACGTATTACGGCAAGTATTACGGCTTGGTTGCGCTAGCCACCGCCCGATCTAAAGGGCACAGCCACATCCATCCATCCATCCATCCATCCATCCATCCATCCATCCATCCATCCATCCATCCATCCACATTCGCATGTCGACTGAACTGGCTCGCCGCTGGGCGCCATCTTATATTGCGGCGCCAGCAGACGACCCTCTCGTTCTGCGCGATTAGACGATGCGGTATACGCATTCTGTGCAAGTAACACAGGATTTGGCTAGAATATTGCGCCTTGCGTGCGTTCTTAAACATGATAATCATCTTACTGAAAGCATAGAAAGTTTACTTCGTGGTTTCTGTAAGGAAGTGAGTCGGAAACCTGCCTTCGTGCAACACGGAAAAAAAAATTGTATTAGTGTTCATGATGCAGACTATGGCCTATTTTTGAATAAAAATATCAGAATCTGGCTCGTTATTCCATGGCTGATAGCTCTACGAAAGTTTGCTACGCAGAATAGCCCAAATATTGGCTGCTCGGGTTGAACAACAAATTAGGAAGACACTGTTTCAGTACTGCGCGGAAACAGTCCAGTGTTTGCTGCTTCTTTTCTTTCGTCGTCACAAGAACCACGGTAAGCTTTCTTTGCTTTGTGTGCAGTTAATTTCGTGTCTACGAACGCACGTCAGTTCCCATTTCTTGGCTCAATCTCGCTTCTTACTTGCCCAGCCGGCATGTGTGCCGCATCATCGAAGGGCGCAGAACGAGAGTGTCGTATGCTCGCGCCGCAATATTGTTATGCCATTACCGATACCCAGCACCTCCACCAATAATGTTACGAGTAACTTGTTTAATGATCTATTTACAGTGCACAGAACTCGATGAGCAAGATGGCGCCAGACCAGCATCAAACGGAAACCCACTTCATCCTCCTCTTTGATGCAGCCGTGTTTAGCGGATGTTATGTATATAAATGGCGCGAACCACCGAGCCTATTCTGGCGGCATGTGAAAGTGCGCGCAAGCGGGCGAGTCTTGCAGCGCCGCGCTCGCAGTGTGCCCTTTGTGAACTAAATGGCAACACTTTAGCGACTGGAAAGAGTGATCGTGCTCTATAGTTGTTCTCTCCCTCACTCTATACCACGCTGCAACAGCTTGCTTCCACGAGCACTCACGAGCGGCGGCATATGTTATGATAGCGGTCACACGCCCCGAGTTAAAAGCTGTCTGTTTCAATCCGTGAGTACAGTACTTCTCTAATCTGGCGGCCAGTAGCTCCGTCTCTGCTGATGTTCGTCGCTATCTTCCTTCTAATATGCTCTGCGCACGACGTCGTCTCCTCGGGCTGCTGCCCGTAATAATACAACATTCCAATATACCCAACTACGGTCGACGACCTCCTGCGCCACGCTTTTAAACAAAAAAGGTGCTCTTCTCCTTGTGCTCACCTGCGCCGCTGTGAAGCAGCCTTTGCAGGCACAATCACCAGTAATATTTCGCCATGACTCTGCATGCAGTTGGAAGCACGAAGTGCTGCCGCTGTCGGGAAATAAGTGGATTCGTTCGTGCATTCAGCCTCTCTGGCTTCAAATCGATGGAGCGAGGCTAAGTTTAGAAATGTCGCCGTGTAGGCTGCATGCATCGTCGTCTCGAAGATGCCGGCCTGTTTTTGCAGCGTGCGTTTTCGCGACGTCGCATTCGAGCGGTTGTTGCTGCTGTGTTTCCTTGGTCTCTAACATGGTTCTGTGCAACCCCCGGTGTCATCTTCGTTGGCCGTATAAATGTGCAGTGTGGTAATGCGTTGTCGCTGGTGCTCTTGCACGTGGGATTCGTTGGAAAATTCTTTGGAGAAGTGGCCGGATCGGTCTAGTAGTCATTACCTGAAGGTACATGTCCTTTAAGGACTTCTGAAAACAGCGCTTGGACGGGACAGGGAAAGAAACAGCAAGACCAAGTGCTGACTAGCAACGAGTTTATTTCGCTGTCGTGGATTATGCACACTCGGAAAAGTAAAATAATTTGCACTCCTTTACAGTACCCGTGCGAAGATTATAATCTGGAATGTATACTCTGACTGTATTGATTATGACCTAAGGTCAATGTCCTGCAATGTCCTGCAGCTTAAAAAAAAGTCCCCTATGCTTTTTCTACACTGAAGTGTCCACTAAGGTGGTGTGGCGGTTACGGTGCCCAGTGGCAACCCGAAGGTCGCAGGTTCGATCTCCGCAGTGGTGGTCGCATATCGGTGGAGGTGATGTGCTATAAGCCCGCGTACTGTCATGTCAGTGCGCTTTAAGGAACACTGGATTGTCGAAATTTGTACAGCCTCCAGCTACAGCCGTTTGTTTCCTAATAATATTGTGGTATTGGGGCGTCCCATGGGCATTGACACGGTCACTCGCCAAATTACGATTCTCATCGAAAATACGAGTGTTTATTATGCCACTGTATATATGAAAAATAGGACTTTAAAAGAACATTTATTGCAGAATGAGGCACAGAAGACGCCGGCTATAAATCTCTTCAACCACACCCTACCGCCATTTTTGCCATGACATGTGGGACGTCATGGGCTTCATTGAGGGTAGCCGTCATCTACTACCCTAGTCATCATCATCATCAGCCTGACCATGTCCACTGCAGGACAAAGGCCTCTCCCATGTTTCGCCAGTTAACCCGGTCCTGTGCTTGCTGCTGCCAATTTATACCCGCAAACTTCTTAATCTCATCTGCCCACCTAACCTTCTGTCTCCCCCTAACCCGCTTGCCTTCTCTGGGAATCCAGTTAGTTACCCTTAATGACCAGCGGTTATCCTGTCTACGCGCTACATGCCCGGCCCATGTCCATTTCCTCTTCTTTATTTCAACTATGATATCCTTAACCCCCGTTTGTCCCCTAATCCACTCTGCTCTCTTCTTGTCTCTTAAGGTTACACCTACCATTTTTCTTTCCATTGCTCGCTGCGTCGTCCTCAATTTAAGCTGAACCCTCTTTGTAAGTCTCCAGGTTTCTGCTCCGTAGCTAAGTACCGGCAAGATACAGCTGTTATATACCTTCCTCTTGAGTGATAGTGGCAATCTACCTGTCATAATTTGAGAGTGCTTGCCGAATGTGCTCCACCCCATTCTTATTCTTCTAGTTACTTCAATCTCGTGGTTAGGCTCTGCGGTTATTACCTGCCCTAAGTAGACATAGTCTTTTACAACTTCAAGTGCACTATTACCTATCTCGAAGCGCTGCTCCTTTCCGAGGTTGTTGTACATTACTTTCGTTTTCTGCAGATTAACTTTAGGACCCACATTTGTGCTCTCCTTGTCTAACTCCGTAATCATGAGTTGCAATTCGTCCCCTGAGTTACTCAGCAATGCAATGTCATCGGCGAAGCGCAAGTTACTAAGGTATTCTCCATTAACTCTTATCCCTAACTGTTCCCATTCTAGGCTTCTGAAAACCTCCTGTAAGCACGCGGTAAATAGCATTGGGGAGATTGTGTCCCCTTGCCTTACACCCTTCTTGATTGGTATTCTGTTGCTTTCTTTATGAAGCACTATGGTAGCAGTTGATCCCCTGTAGATTTCTTCCAGAATGTTTATATATACTTCATCTACGCCCTGATTCCGCAGTGTCTGCATGACGGCTGATATTTCTACTGAATCAAACGCCTTCCCGTAATCTATGAAGGCTATGTATAGTGGTTAGTTATGCTCTGAGCATTTCTCTATTACCTGATTGATAGCATGAATGTGGTCAATTGTTGAGTAGCCTGTTCGAAATCCTGCTTGTACCCTAGTATCAGCCATTATAAATCGCCCAGTTTTTAATGCTGAACTCAAGCAAGCTCCAACAGCTGCATTGTACGTGCAGCTGACTACGAAACAAAATCGTTGGCCGCAATACAGATGTGATGAAGTTTCGATAGCTTGTTGGTGAAAATGCAAAGATTAACCCCCACAACTCACTTTATGAGCGGAGATTGAGTCTCATGGCCCATTTGAACCCCAGATGTCATTTCTCTATTGTTCCTTTGCTTAACTGTCTGTTGTTTTCATTGCTTGTGTTTCCTAAATGAACTAGTTCCATGAACAATTTTTCTTCCTGCGCACTCCAATAAAAGGCATGTCATTAGTGATTTAGAAGTACAGCTCACCACCTTAATGAAAGCAAATATATGCACGCAAGGCAGATGATGGTCACTGTCTGGGAAAAGATTAGCTTCGAAACATGTCACCCCCCTCTATGTTTCTTTTTTACCATTATAGAAATTTTGTCCTAGGACCCGCTTGAACGCACGAGAAACGGAAGCAACGAAGTGAGCATTGGATCTGAATCCGGAAAAGTGCTTTCAAGTTCCAGTTCGACCCTTACGGCTCAGATAGCGAGAAGCAGTCGGCGTAGAGTCGTAGAGTTTGGCTCATCAGAGATCAGAAGAGCCAGAAGGCCTTCTCGTGATGCATGGAGAACTCTAAGTCAGGGACGAAGTTAAGTACTGGAATGGGGAACCCACTTTTCGTAAGAAAATCTCCGAGATAAATAAAGGTAATAATGGATACTGGAGTGTAATCTTGCGGAAGAGCGACCGAACTAAGTTTAAAGCGCTTCACGAGGTGCTGAGCCGCCGATGTTTCGGTAAGTGGTCACGTGATTCGAAAGAGGGGGGGGGGGGAGGGGGGTCTTTTAACTATGTGACCAGCACGTGCGTCTGATTACTTTGATGGTCACATGGGGATATTTAGAACGGGCCGCTGTTGGGGTCCCTGTCTATAGAGAAGGCTCCGCCTGTCCGAAGCGAATGCGTTTATTAACCGCCTTTCGGTGACACGTTTGTATAGATTAATGACAAACTAAATAAATAAATAAATAAGAAAAAATCTCACTACCTCGACGTGCTGGCGTTACTCGGTAATTCCTCGGCGTCCCACGGTGAGCTCTATTTGTGCCCACTTAATAGCAGGTTAAGGGTAACTAACTGGATTCCTAGAGAAGAGATGCGGGTTAGGGGAAGACAGAAGGTTAGGTGGGCAGATGAGATTAAGAAATTTGTGGGTATAAATTGGCAGCAGCAAGCACAGGACCGGGTTAACTGGCGGAACATGGGAGAGGCCTTTGTCCTGCAGTGGACGTAGTCAGGCTGATGATGATGACTGATGATGATGATGATGAATAGCAGGCTGGCCGTGTGCTCAGGTCACCGTGCGTTTTTCTTCTCTCCCTCTCTCCGTTTTCGGTCCAGTAAACAAAGGGTCTCTCCCCCACTGTCTTCTCTCTCCCTCTCGGAAATCGAAGTCTGCTGGGCGCAGGGTATACGTTCCTATAATAAAAAACCTCTCCACTCTCTCTTTATCAATCTCCTCTCTCAGATAGAAACGAGGAACTCGGTGTTAGCGTGCGATACGGGAAGTATTTTCAGACGGGTTATTAGCGTCGGCTGTCCTCGTTCGCGGTGTATAACTATACGCTGTCCCGCCACCTCGCTTCGAGGAGGGAGGTGTCGTTAACTCGGTGACAAGAGAACAAAGACGTCCAGCCTTGCCGCCGTCGAATTTTGTTTCCTGCACTTCTTGATTCGTTTAGTTTTTTTCTTTCTTTCTCTCAGAGACCGCGTTCCCCGTCCTATATATATAAAAAAAGAAACAGATGGTGGGGTCTCGTTTACCGCGAGAAGAGAAGAAAGGGAAAAAGAAATCGCGTACCTAATAAATAACGAAAGAAGGAGATGACCTGATGGGATTTAAATAAAGAGCGAGCTCGGAAGCAGCTGAACGAGGGCTGGCGTGATGGCCGCCTCATCGTCTGCCGGGTTCGGGTGGTTTAATGCGCTGCGTGCGCGGTTTGCGGCAACAAGTCTTTCGTCGGAGACGGTCGGTGCGTTTCCTTGAAGGAAATGAGCCGAAGATTTCTTTTTTTTCTCTCTCTTAAGGCTTGCTGCTTCTTTTCTATTTTAGGCCACAAACTTTGAGACAACCGACACAGAAAAAAAGAGTGAAAAAAAAAAATGGTTAAGAAGAGACTCGTTGCCGGCAACGGTCTTGTTCTGCCGGATACCGCAGTCCTACGCTGCAGGCGAGAACTCGCCTCTCTGCTCGTATAGAGGCATAAACTCAACTGTCGTGGAGTATTAGCGTTTTTACAGCGAAAGTTGTTATGGGATCACAACAAGGGCCCCGTATGTCAGTCGCCACCGCCGCCCGTAACCACTATGGAGCCAAATAAAATTAAAGCTAAGTAAATATAAACACCAAGGACCCAATGGAATTTTAACCCGGATCTCTTGTGTGCAAGGCCGGTATTATACCTCATAGCCATGCCGGTGCTTGAAACTCCTTTGCGAACTGGCCCGAGGCAGGATGGATGTCGGGAAATGAATTGTGGTAATATGAACAAAGAAGTGTTTTAGAACACCAAAGGAACAATCAGGCGTCACACAGTGCGAATTGCGTAACGAGTAGGTCGTCGAATTCTCTAACCCACGAAAAAAAAAAAGCTTCAGGCATAATTTTTTATCGTCATGATCCAAAGCATAAAAAAAAACGTTATTTACAAGTGTGCAGTGGGTCCACACTTCTCCGAAGAATGACGACGAACGGCGAATAGTGAATGGCTCTCGGCTAGACAAAAGTTTTGACGATGACTGGCGTAGTGGGTATACCCTGTCAGTGTGCTTGTAGCAGGTACCCAGAGAGTGTTCAGAAAAGGCTCTGACGACAGGCCGCTCTTCCAGCTGTTTGATATGTGAACACATTGAAAGATAAGCTGCGTAGTGGTCGCTCTCCCCGCATCACGAAACTTATCGAATCGCCGAGAAGGCAAGAAAAAAAAAACTAAAACAGGAGTAAACACTATGCAATGAAGAAGAAAGGGTGTTTCGGCTCCGCTATCGTGCAACCTGTGGAAGGCTGAAGCAGGCACTGTGTACCGATGTTTCGCACAGCAAAATCTTTGCTTATTTACAAATTATTCACTATCGATTCGCTGGCGCACTCATAAAGTTTCCTATAAATACACAAGAGGGAACTCTGGCTCTAGTGTCGCCCCGCCGCGGTGGTCTAGTGGCTAAGGTACTCGGCTGCTGACCCGCAGGTCGCGGGTTCGAATCCCGGCTGTGGCGGCTGCATTTCCGATGGAGGCGGAAATGTTGTAGGCCCGTGTGCTCAGATTTGGGTGCACGTTAAAGAACCCCAGGTGGTCGAAATTTCCGGAGCCCTCTACTACGACGTCTCTCATAATCATATAGTGGTTTTGGGACGTTAAATCCCACCTATCAATCAATCAATCAATCAATCAATCAATCAATCAATCAATCAATCTGGCTCTAGTGTCTGTGGTAACTGCCACGCAGGGCGCTTCAGCGAGCACGGGAATGATGGGTAGTACACACATTTGTCTTTTCTTCGTACTTCTGGCTTCGTTTCGGTTGGCGTGGCTTGAGGATATTTTGTCACGAAACAAAAACCGGCAACTGTTGAGCGGTTGCGCTTCGCCATCTTAGTATTTTATTCTTACCATTTCAAATAGGGTCACGAGGTTCAAAAGGGCTCGTTCTTTCCTTCGAAACATAACCGAAACGCAGCAATAAACGAAGCCATGCACAAATGCGATTCGAGACACGCAAGCACGAAAGCTGAGCAAATCCGTGTACTACCCATCATTCCAATGGCGGTTGAATCATCGCAACGCCAGAGTCCTCTCTCGTTAATTTAAGAAACTCTATGGATGCACTACCACTTTGCAAATACGTTATAATAATAATAGATTACTTAATCATAGAGATCCATCGTTGTGTCTCTGTTTTTAGAACAAGAAAGTTGAGCTTCTTGCTCAATTTGTTGCAAATTTGCTGAGCTTCTTGCTCAATTTGCAAATTTTGTTGGGGACTCTGACAATGACGCAAAGGCAAACATAATGCTTATGGCGGTAACCACGAGCCGCTAACTCATAGTATGCGTTGGAGTGGGATTTACCCAGTTTTTGTGGCGCATACGCGTTTTTTACCGACGATGACATGCCTATACAAGTAAACTTTTAATTCCTTCTAACCATTTATAGGTCATCACATTTACCATCGATATGTGATACCCTCTATATAATTATTTCTTTCCTGGCCAGTCTCCGAGAGTAGCTGTGAGTCATACATTTAGGCCACCATCGTCATAAGCTGGAACTATGACAATGACATTACACGCCGACACACCTAGGCCCTAGGGCGCTTAGTTTCTTCAAGAGAAGGGACACATGGTGCCAAGCGCAATGCACAAGTATGGTCGTAAGCGCAGGAAAAAAAAAAGTCTGTCGGGCCGAGCCCCAAATATGAGAGGTGGCCTCAAAAATTACTTCAGACAATGTAAAGACAAATATTTTTTTTTTTCACGTTCTCGCAGGTAAAAGGCTCATTAGCTACAGCCGTTAAAAGGAGTACGCGATCAAAAGAAACACTAATGCCAGCTATGAACAGTTCCTTAGGTTAGTGCTCTGCAAAAAAGAAAAAGAAAAAGAAAAAGAATCCCGGAAGATCGTTTTTCGCTCACGACCTAAGCTTGGTTTTTTTTTTCTTGCTTTCTTTTAACGGAGCGCTCGTTTCCTCTCGTTGCCTGACTGTCGACGCCACGCTTACTTTAGTTTTTGTCTCGCTTGATGAACTTCTGTTTTTTTATTTCTATCACATTGTTTCGTTTCAACGGCCAAGGTGCTTACTGATGCACAAAGCTTTAGACTTTGCTAGAGACAGACTGTAAACAGTGTCGTGGATCGTCTGATGCCCTTCTCTCTCTCTCTCTCTCTTTTTTTACAACGTCTCTTTCTCTCATCCTTTAACCCCCTTCCCCAGTACAGCGTAGCCAGCCGGTCTGAGAACTGGCTAACCTCCCTGTCCTTCCTCATTTATTACTCCTCCTCCTCCTCCTTTAGACTTTGCACCGCGCTTGATGAGGGCACACTAACTGCCTGCGTATGCCGTGAGTAACAAAAAAAAAAAACCTGTTTCAAATTTTTCGTCTTTTTTGATGGGTACTTACAGATCTATATTTATACACAACTTTGGCATAAATCTTTTTTGACGCAGAAAGCAGTGCACGCTGCAAGGCATTCATGTCGATGAAACGGCGTTTAATTAGAGAACACGTTATGCTAGGGCACGTTTTCTCAGATGAGGTTCTGCGGAATCCAGGTGTTCCGTGAAGGACGTTTCAGTGTTCTGTGAGCATCCAGAACAAATGCAACCAACTCCCGGTTTACCCCATCGGCAACTCATTTATTAATTTAAACGGGCAAATTCGAATTGCTTGTTGCATTTTACGAGGCATACCGCCTTTCTATTTGTTTTGAAATATACACAAGTAAATAAAAATAAAACAGGCCTCCGTGCATCTGGTGCTTCATTTGTGGGAACACGTGGCTTGCGCTGCGTGCTGCCTGAAGTGTGCAGTGCGTGATCGGTGGGCGCTTGAAGGCGACTCGCAGAACGGCGCAGTGGCAAGTTCATGAACTGTCAGGAACTCCACATTGAACGGTGGAAGCGCTCGATAAAAAAAAAAAATCTGAAGGCAGCTTCGAGTTATTGGTGCCAAGCCGGAAACAAGGGCGGAGCTGGGCAGGCTTTGCTTACTAACATGATTTGGCCGCAAATAATACACACAAAAAAAGCACAAGTGACAAACACACAACGACAAGCTTGTGCTTGTCGTTGAGTGTTTCTTTACTTTGTGTTTGTATTATCTGCGGCCAAATCATGTCAGTAAGCAAGTACCAACTAGGCCAACAATCAGTATTGTTACAACCTTTGCTTGTTTCCTTAAAAAATGTTGCACATAGCCACTTTGGGGGATTGGCCAAGAATTCGAAGCGTGCTTTTTCTATGAACATTACAACTATGTTCGTTTGTGTCTCTTCGTTTTCTTTCTGTCTTTGTTGTTGTCTTTGGCTTTTATTGTGTGTTTTCTTTCTGTTTAATTATGACTTCTTACCTATTTTTTCTTCTTTCTTTCTCTCTTTTTACTTCTCGCTTGCTTCCTCTTTCAATTCTTGTACGTTTTGTGTTTTCGTTTATCCCTATGGACCCTTTCACTGCTTGCAAACACAGACCCTTGATGACAACTGGTTTAGTCTGCGGGTATGCCTTAACAGCGTTGGTAGGCAAGAAGAGCTTTAGGAAAAAACCCGCCCATTTTCTACACTTCACTTCCTTTATTTGAGGAAATATATTCCAATAAATGTTCTCTTGGGCTACATAAAAACGATAAAAGATCCCTTTAAACTTTACGCACGTTCCTTTCATATGAAAAACTATAGAGATACCTTCCTTACCTTTGAAAAAACTTGAGAACGTGCTTTCGGCTTCAATGCTAGGAGCTGGTAAATGAGGTAATCGGAAGCTTTTTTGGGTGCAAATCTTGCGACCTTGAAACCGTCTATAGCCATAGTGGTAATGTCCTCACTTTATATAACCATCAAGGTGCTCGAACAGGAGGAGGGCGTCTCTTTGGCGCGAACGCACGCTCAGTATACTACAGCTGTGGTATACTGAGCGTTTGAAAATAAACGTGGAACTAATTTTATCCTTCGGAGGGATTACATTAGGTTATAGCCACAGAGAGGTTTTCTCTGCCGTGTGCGAGTACATAAGGGCAACAAAGAGATTACCCTGTTAGCCTATTGTTATTATTTACGGCTACGAGACTACCTGAATGCCTGACTGAACACACTTGATGATCCTGCCGCCCGCTTCTTGGCCGATCCCCCTTTGTGGGCGAGTGCCAGCAAAGCCGAAGGTTCATCATCATCATCATTACAGCTGTGGTTGCGCGCGTTGAGAGGCATTAAATCACATACACATCGTTTTGTATTGTCTTCGTGTACGAGAGAAAAAAAGTTGAACATACCACGGCATTTCGGAAAAGCCGTTGGGAAGCCCAGAACATTTGACAGCCAGCCGCAGTGAATCGGTGGCTGCTCGGCTGCTGACCTGAAGGTCGCGGGTTCGGTCCCGGTCACGGCGGCCGCATTTTGGTGGAAGCGAAACGGTATAGAGGCCCGTGTACTTAGATTAAAGGGCGCGTTAAAGCGACAACAACAACATCAACAACGACATCATCATCATCAACAACAACATCATCATCAACAACATCAACAACAAAAAACAACAATAACAATAACAACAACAACAATAATAATAACAACAATAACAATAACAACAATAACAATAACAACAACAATAACAACAATAACAAGAACAACAACAACAACAATAGCAATAATAACAATAACAATAATAAAGTATGCGTCGTCAGGATCCATTTTATCAAAATTCTACCGGTGACCTTTCTGCTCTGTTCTGTTGTAACTGTCTTGCTGTGGAAAGCTTGAGGTTCATCTTACCTCGGCTACTCCGTATCGATAAGTTCTGTAACGGAAAAAAAAATGAAGGTCACCCAAAATGGAGAATGAGCAGCTAAATAAACAAAACACGTATAGCACGCTGAAACAAGTTGAAATAACACGGTAATTAACTGTTTGCTTGCACAAGGGCACACTGCGATAAAACGTCCATGCGCACACATATACTGCCCTCAGTATATGAACTGACGCGTCCTTCCGTATGAAACACAAAGTTGTCACTTAAACTTCCAAAACGGCTGCTTGGGCAGTTTGGGTTCATCGGCAGTTTAGGTTCATCGGCAGTTTGGGTTTGGGTTAAGATAGATAGTTGTATAATAGTAGATAGGTATTATACAGATTAGATAGGTAGCTGATAATACACAGCTGTATTACGATATGCGCCGTCCGCTTAATGTACGCTGAACACACGAAACATGAGCAAGTACATGTGTTGTTTATCTCTCTCTCTCTCTCTCTCTCACACACACACACACACACACACACACACACACACACACACACACACATCTGTTGACTGTGTGTGTGTGTGTGTGTGCAGCCGTGTTTCTGTGCGTCAGTGACTCCTTGAGAGGGAGGAAGAAAAAAAAAAACGAAACTCGCTGCGCAATGGAGAATCGAAAGGAAACCACTGGACACCGTCCGAATGAGACATCGCAAACAGCAGCTCAGTTCCTGCAGCGAGTAAAAAGCAGGCGCCGGAAAAGTGCAAGCCGACTTTCGTCAGCAGTGCAAGCACGCCATAGAAGCCGGCCTGGCTAGTCCCGCAGCTGCAGGGTCTCGGTCGTGTTGCCCGAGGTGTCGCCTGAGGTCCGCAGGAGCAATATTCACCCGCGCGACGTCCTCGCTATGTGTACAACTGACCAAGCGCGCTGTTTCATCGCCTCTTTTGTACCGTTCGCACGGCGTCTTGTGTTTACGAATGCGTGCGTCAGTTCGTGTAGCTGCTGCATCATCAATAATATCCGCCGAGCCGTCGCTTCGAACTCTGCGTCTTTCTTGCTTGGCCTCGCTTCGTTGCCCACCTAGCACACACACACACACCGTCTCTCTTTTTTTGTAGTTTTTGTTTAGCCTGCGGAAATTAGTGCCAAGCATGGTAGTCAACCACATTCGCGACTGCTCCAGTGAACCGAACGTTCCCGATTTCCATCCTCCCCGTCTCGGTGGCCCGAGGGCCCCGATCGGACAGCCGCATGTAAACGCTACGATGTGGTGTTGTTCTCTTAGCAGCGACACTGTGAATGACTCAGCGACACAAGTGGGGGGGGGGGGGGAGCTAGGGGGAAGTTCCCCTCTGCAGAGAGAGAGAGAAATAAACGTTTATTTAGAAACAGTGTTCCGAGCGAGGCCGGGTTCCGGGGAGGGTTCCCTATAGTTCAGGAACCCTCTGGCTTCGACTGCCCTCTTGGCCCTGGCGACGAGTTGTCCCTGGTCTTCCAGGTGCTCGAGGACGAGCAAGAAAGCCCGCGAAATCTGAAAAGAAACCATGTAACGGACCGCGAGCCCACTGCTATAGTGCTGCTACGGGCTTTCTTTACAACGCGAAAAAAAATATATAATAACAGCGTGAGACGTATCGTGCAGGAAACAATTTAGTCGGTGGTTTCTGAAAGTGATCTACATCTCAGTGTTCATATTTTGGGTTTCCAGCCCATAACTTAAAAAATAGGTAATTAAAAATTATTAGTTTGGGGAGAAATAAAAAAAATAGCCTGAGTACCTACATGCTAGTGTGAGTAGTACGCGTTTGGTTCCTTTCGCCACTGAAGTGTCTTTCATTTTCAATTCTCGGCTCAAGTTATGTGGGACGCTCTCTATAGTAAATTTAGGCTTGCGAACAATAAGTCCGAAATCCTGAGAACTAACCTGAAGTACTAATGTGGCATGTCTAAGTAAACCTATCGTTGTTCGCACGCGCAGAACGCCGGATTTCCTTCTTTTCTCTCTTTCGCATTTAGACAAAGCTTCCTTGGGCGTCCCGTATAATCCGACGTATTCACGCTATACTCCGTGCGGTCTCTCTCGTACATTGCACGGGCGCGATTCCACGTTTGATAGAGCTGCTTCGTTGCGAGCCCGTAATCGCAAGGGATGATGCTCGCCACACGCTACAGCACGAAAAAACCCGCGCTTTCGATGCGGTACACGAAAGGATGCGTTATATGCAGGGACGAGAAATTATGCGTACATCCAGCCGGTACAAAGGGGCTGTAGGCGACGCCAGTGGTTGTAAGACGCGTCGCCCTTCATTTACGCACGAAATTAGGCCTCCAGGAGATGCGTGTTACTGCGTGCAGGGGCTGCTGTAGTGTTATTACCGCGTGCTGCAGGGGCCGATAAGGAGTCGGCGTTTTGCGATAACATCTATACCCGCGTGCTCACTAGTTGCGAGCAGCTCGTATACGACTCTGAAATACAGAAATAGTTACTGACTCACGAGAAGCGTGTCGACGGCACAGCAGTGGACGCATATCCAGTGCTGCCATCCGCATACTCAAGGGAAGAAAACTCAACTTCTCGAGCTGCTCCATTACGTGGACACCGGGCCACGAAACTGTGACGGGGAACCAGCGTGCCGACGCCATTGCCCGAGAATACGCCGACCGGGGGGCGCACAACGACGAGGAACCAGCCACAGTTACTAGACGCTATGGAGCAATTGTAGAACACCAGATAGCCCCGAGGAGGATATACCCCCTCCCCACAAAGACCTCAGCAAAGAGCAGTCGGTTGCCTGTAGACAGCTGCAGACTAATACGTACCCCAATCTCAGTCTTCTGATTAAAATCTATCCGGGAATCTACGCCAACAAATGCCCGCTATGCAGAGAACACCCCACACTTTACCACGTGACATGGGCCTGCCAACACACACAGGTAGTGCTAAGAAACTGTACACCAACACTGGAGCAGTGGGAGGTTGCGCTGCCCTGCTCTAAGCCTGAAGAACAACTCAAGCTGATCGACAGAGCTTGCAAGATGGCAAAGGCCACGGGGGCCCTGGACTGAGGGCTCCACCTTCACCGGGAAAAAAATATTTGTAATGAAGTTTTGCATTCATTCATACTGAAAAAGCATCGGCGACGACAGCTATATTCCGACGCACACATTCGGAATGTGCTGTATGTTATTGTTGGTGATCACGTGTTCCAGAAGCTCATTCGGCGAGTGGTGGTCATAGGCCACCTCGTGCGGCATTTCTGGAACATATATCATCGTTTCTATAGAACCCAATTCGGCTGCCTTGTTCGCTAGCAGCGTAGCGAGAATTCGGCCCTCGAATAAATTCAACTCATTTTAGGGATTTCCCTTGCCAGAACCGTGATGTAGATATGACAAACGTCGTAGCGGGGCTCTTAATTTAGGCAAACTGCAGCTCGTCTGTAAAGATCAATGTACGCGAGTGTTGTGCATTTCGCGTTTGTCGTTTCATGTATATAAATCAGTCTTCGTGAACCGAATTACGTAACATTGGACACTTTAAATGACGTATAGTCCCCCCCCCCCCCCGTCTAACGCGTGCTTTTTTTAACCAGCGTCTACGCGTTATTTCGGGCCCAAATTCTCATGTTTGTGTGTTCTCACGAGAAAATAAATATTGTTGCTTGTTGAACGATGTGGTTCATCAAACGCATCTATACATGTATATTGAAACATGCTATATACTTGTTTGAACAGCACAACGTAAGGCGGTTGTCCTCATCTACGAAAAACTCGTATAGTAAAGGCAATAAATGACGCACAGACAGAAATGAAATTAACTTGTCTATGTATGCGAGTTCAAAGAACTTCTGTTAAACATATGAGATGACGATCATTCGCACTTGTAGTCCACTGCATTCAGCTAATGTACATAGTGTAAATAAACATTTTTCTAAACAGTCTACGAAGAAAATGCTCTGTGGAATGTTATGTACGCTTGTGACAATAACTATTTCTAAGCAGTAAACAACAATAGAACTCTTTTGAAAAACGTGACAAGCGATTTTTGATGTTTGACTCTTCGACTGTTTGATGTTGGACTGATGTTTGGCTTAGTCTGCCGCGGTGGATCAGGAGCTATGGTGCTCTGCTGCTGACCCGAAGGTCTCGGGTTCGATCCCCGCCGCGGGGCTCACATTTTCGTGGAGGCGAAATTGTTGAGGCGCGTGAGCAGTGCGATGTCGATGCACGTCTAAAAGAGCCACCAGGTGGTCGAAATTTCCGGAGCCCTCCACTATATACGGTGTCTCTCGTGTTGATGTCGGGGTCTCGAAACGCGAAACCCCATGTATTAATATCAGTATGGCATGTAACTATTGAAGAGTGTCTTCTGGAGACGATAGATGGTGTCGGAGCCCCCTGCAATTTAAACGTTCCTCTGGTTCTTTTCGTCCTGGTTAGTGAGCCCGTTGAAGGAGCAGAGGTAACGTACCCAACGAACTCTAGTCGTGTTGTTGCCTCTCCATCAGTTTCAAAAGGAGTCGCACCAGTCAGTCGACCGACGTTAGTGCAGCAAGTTCAGTTTCGTTAGCCTTCCAGTCGAGCCCTTCTTCCCGATTCAGGTGGGACGATTTTCGTTGGCGCATGTCTTACTTGGGACGCCCGATCGTGCTTTTGTATGCGAGACACAGCTGGTAATGGAGGTTGTGTATTGAGAGGTGCGTCATGATTTTACATTGCGGAATGGCTATAGTCTGTGCGGGTTTATACCTCACTGCTCACGAAGTAAATCGATTCTTTCATGACCTGGATTTAGTGACACGTACACGTAGTGCCATCTGTCGTTGGCGACAGTGCTGGCCTGCCGTAACTGAATGGGAAATAGTCGAAAAAAATTCATATCTGACCAAAAAAGCCAGTTATAAAAAATGACGCCTGGTTATATGCATCAGAGGCCTATCGACAACATTCTGGTAAAATTGCAATGTCTAACAAACTGCGGGACTTCTCAGAATGTTCAATGTTCGACAATGGGGCCCAATTTGATTCCAATGCGCGCTGTTCAATATTCCTGGAAAGCCACACGACTTTTAGTGCGATGGTGCAATTTTACGAGAATGTCGCACTGGGTATCTGCTGCATATAGCTGGGAGATAGCCGGGAGTCGTTTTATTGATAACTGGCCTTTTTAGTCATATATATATTTTTCGCCTCCACCCATTCAGTTATGGTAGGACGTAAATAACTGTTAATAGCTTTCAACAGTTCATTGTTTGTAAAACTTACGCAACTGATATAAAACTAGTTGCGTTTGTCATGTACAGTTCTTCAATTTTGCTTTGTTCTAGTTTTATCTCCTGCTCTTCATAGTTTTCATGTTTAATTTTATTAGTAGTATTACAATCATGTTATGTAGTAAGTGTATTGAAACTGTTAATTAAGCTCGTTAGTCATTGCTCACAAGTTCGCACATTTTCATTTACTTTTTTTTGTAGTTACCTCATTCATGTCGCCATCGGAGGTCCCCCCGTCAGTTTCTCTGAAACTTTGGGACCTCCGGTACTATTCCGACCATGTAACCGAATGTGAAATATGTATTAAACTCAATTGACTTGGGGACTTGACTTGACGTCGTTACATCCGGCGAGAGATTGCGGCGCGTACTGGAAGTTTCAAAATCCTGGAAATGCTCGACAAGCAATGAAGATTGCCCCGCCACGGTGGTCTAGTGGTTAAGGTACTCGGCTGCTGACCCGCAGGTCGCGGGATCAAATCCCGGTGGCGGCGGCTGTATTTCCGATGGAGGCGGAAATGTTGTAGGCCCGTGTACTCAGATTTGGGTGCACGTTAAAGAACCCCAGGTGGTCAAAATTTCCGGAGCCCTCCACTACGGCGTCTCTCATAATCATATGGTGGTTTTGGGACGTTAAACCCTACAAATCAATCAAATCATCAAGCAATGAAGATTGGGCGAGCTGGTTTGTCGTACTTGAACTGGTACAGTGTAAGTCGAGAAAAGATGAAACGGCTCCACCTGCCATACGAAAGGGCAGAGAGCTATGTCATTTCGTCTGGCCGGTTCGGCCGCTTCTTCTTTTCGCGTGTGTCTCTGTACCAGCCACGTTGTAAGAGTGCACCGTTGTACCAGCTCACGTTCCACGGAGTAAAGCTCGGCGAGACCGGATCGCCGCGCCGGATGACCTTTTCCAGTGCGCAACGGCCGCTTTTCAATTTAGAGCAGAGCGGCCGTACGATGAGCAGGTAGTATATAAAGGTCACCCCGGTTATATTACCTTGGCGAATCTGGCTCAGGTACTGTCGACATCCGGTGCTTTGTACTTTGTCCGTCGCTTCACTTCCATTGCGTCCCGGCTGGCTGAAAAACTTCAGTAGTGCATTGCTGGTTGACTGCTCAACTGAACGAAAACCCAATCTTTCTGATTGTTTAAGTAAAGCATCTCTTCGACCCTGCTAAATAGGCGCTGAATTACTAAGTCGTTCGTCCAAACGTGGTTGGACGCAATAATAATGAGAACTAACAGACATTGACGCGAACGGAAGTATAGGGGTTGTTAGTAATAAATGTGATGAAAAGGCGAGGAAAGGAAAGTGGACGAAAACATAACTTTCCGCTGGCATGCGGGACCGAACCCTTCAATTTACTCACACTTACATTACCCATAGATGGTACGGCCTGCGACCTTCTTTACATTTACATAGTCCATACATGTTGTGTTAAGGTTTTCAATGAACTATAGCATTAATGATGATTGGATGCCAAAGAGCTCGCTTTTCCGAAATTCCAGCTGAAAATAAAAAGTACAGTGAAGGAGAAAAAAATTAGAAAATTAGTGTACTAGTTCACTGAAGTTTTGAGTGAAGGTAGCTGACACCGCAAACACAATAAAAAACCCTTTCTTACAGGATCGCTTCTTTGTTAAACACAACCTAATAACGCCGCCAAACAATGAAGCCGGGGGATAGAAAGGGGAACTTGTGGTATTTTTTATGTAGAGTTGTTGTTATGGCTTAGGCGCAATTAAAGTGAACGAAAAAAAAAAAAGGACGGCTTACCGTTTGTGAGGCGTGAACCAGGAACCCGTGAATCGCCTTTGAAGTAACAAGAACTTGTCGTGTAGTCACTAGCCTAACGTGCGTAATGCACGCAGCGTCAGCGCATCACGTGCGACGAGCATGAGTATAAAGACAGGAATAGTTTAACACATTACTAAAAACCCTTTTAGAAATACCTTTACGTGGTATTGGTATGGACTTATCTGTGCCCGTCATTTTGTCTTTTGGAGCTTCCATTTCTGGTTTCTCTAATGCGACAGTATGCGCGGCCGTCCGGGACTGTATTGATGAAACTAATAGGTTGACTGATTAACCAGTTATATTATCCTAACATGTCTACATAATTATATACGTATAGAGTCAAATTATTGCTTCATTCTAAGAATAAATTCGTTTATGTAAAAATTTGTATGCATTACATTAAGCACAACACTTTCCTAGGCTATCGGTAATCTTTCTGTTATACCTCCATTTTTCCAAATTTGATCAGTAATTTTTAAAACCACATGGCCAATCCCCCGTGGTGGGTATGCGCCACTACCAATAGGTGAACAACAACAACAACAACAACAACAACAACAACAACAACAACAACAACAACAACAACAATAGTTGTCCACGCTTTCGCCGATTCACAGGTATCGTCCTAGCACAGTTCCCAGATCACTAGGGACGTGATAGGCTTAAGCACTCCACATTAACCGAATGGAAGACGCATGCGTAAGTGGGGGATCGTTGTCTTCTACGGACAAAGAGCTCGCCTACCATACTCAGCTCGCGTGCCGTTAGGTAATATACCGTGTTACTTTCTTGCTCCATGTTTAACACTTCGACGCAATGTTAAACCCCCCTTTCTTTTCCTTTCGCGGTTATCTGATATTCAAATAAGCCTTTTCAGTTGCGAGTCAGCGCGTGTTTGTGTCATGGTGATGATGATGATGATCATGATGATAATCATGATGATCCTTGTATCATTGGCACCTACCCACTCTGGGGGATCGGTCATGAGTCGGGCGGATCATATATGTTTTCCTCCGCCATCGTTCTGATCGCTATGTGCTGCCACTACCGAGACTGTATACCCAAACACACAAACATGCAGTTAAGTCCGCAGAAAGCGAATGGCTGCATGAGCCCAGTGGTGACCGAGTTCCTCTTGCTATGCGCTCAGTGTTGCGGAGTTGTCAACGACAGTCGCATTGACAAACGCATCGTATTTCATTATCGTCGAAATGCTAAGCTTTTTTTTTACGATTAGCATCGTCAGTCTGCATCACATGGACTTTAATTTTTTTTTATTTATTGATTCAGTTATAGATTGAAACAACTTTAATTACATTTTTCGATGTTTTAAGAAAATATAGCTGCTTAGGGGAGCACAGTCGGAAGCGTACGCCCTTACCTATCGTTCACTCTTAATTATCATTTATTCACTATTAGTGAACTTTCATAATAATAATAATAATAATCATCATCATCGTCACGAGCCTGACTATGTCCAATGCAGGACAAAGGCCTCTCCCATGTTCCGCCAGTCAAGTCGGTCCTGTGCTTGCTGCTGCCAATTTATACCCGCAAACTTCTTAATCTCATCTGCCCACCTAACCTTCTGTCTCCCCCTAACCCGCTTGCCTTCTCTGGGAATCCAGTTAGTTACCCTGAGTGACCAGCGGTTATCCCGTCTGCGTGCTACATGCTTTATATCACTTCAATTGTTTATTGTTATCTGACACTACTATCCTTAACTTTGATTCTCATGTGATTATTATTTAGTTGACCTTCGATTCATCGTACGTGTGCCTAATAATTACTCCTAATCACTTGGCGTACAATTGCTACATTATTTACATTAACATGCATACGAATAACCTTAATAAAAGGCAAAGCTGAACTCGAATTTTTCTCACTTTTAATTAACTTTGCTCACCACCCGGAAGCCCTTCACGGTGGCCTAGTGGCTAAGGTACTCGGCTGCTGACCCGCAGGTCGCGGGTTCGAATCCCGGCTGCGGCGGCTGCATTTCCTATGGAGGCTGAAATGTTGTAGGCCCGTGTGCTCAGATTTGGGTGCACGTTAAAGAACCCCAGGTGGTCGAAATTTCCGGAGCCCTCCACTACGGCGTCTCTCACAATCATATGGTGGTTTTGGGACGTTAAACCCCACCAATCAATCAATCAATCAATCAATCAATCGATCAATCAATCAAATCATCACCACCCGGGAACTGCGAGTATGCTCAGCACCGTTCGCGTTGTCAACGCTGAACGTCTCTTCTCGCGAGTTATGAATATAAGGCTTGCGATGTTTGCTAAAGCGTTTAACGCTGATACATATAGGTAGTACCGTGTCACCAAAATTGGGAAGCCTAAATAAGTGCGCCATGTGTGCGAAAATGAGCCCCGGCCGTTTCAACCTATGCAGAACCGTAAAATTAACCTCGCAGTGGTTTTGTACGTGTTGAGTGAAGAACTCAACATTTGCACTTACATTCGCATTCCGTCGAGAACGGTGTTATTGCGTTACTAGACTTCAAGCACGAAACAAGCCTCCTCTTGTGAGTGTTGTAATATGGCCGAGGCATTTCTTCCAAGTTACGTTGAGACAGCGCTCATTCACCTCGAAATGCAAGGATTAATTCGCGACTCAGAGACGGACAGCTCGTCTCCGCAGTAGACGTGGGCGACGTAACCCCTGAAAAAAAATTGTGTTTCCTTCGGAGGGAAATGGATTTAGCGTTTCGCCCACGCCTCGCACTGCGTGAGTTACGACTGCACGCTAATCCTGTCGGGAATAGGATTGGCGGGGACGGTATCCAACTGCGGCACGAGCTTATATGAAAAGCGTGCAGTTTTCTTTTCTTTTTTTTTTTCGGCGATATCTTACATCGGGGGCTCGAAGCACCGCCTTCGCATGGTGCGTCAACTTTTTCAGTCCTTACTAATCTCGCGTACTGCTTAACAATATAACAGTTTCCAAGGACACTCTGCGCTGCGATTCGTCAAATACTCGGGAGTCCTCGTTCGTGCGCGGATTTCTCTGATCTAATAAAGCTGCAATAGAGGGCCAGCTGGTACTTCTTTATGTTTTAGTGCGCTGCGAGGTAAGACAAGGACCAGAAAAAAAGAAAGAGAGGAAACAATGAAGAGAAACAACGCGGGATGACTCGCAAACTAACTGCTTTACCTCGAGCATGGATTCACTTATGTACAGGAAATAAGGGAACATAAAAAGACGATAAAATAAAGGGGGGAGGGGGGACTCAGAGCAAAATACAGTACAGAGAAAAAAGCAAAACAAGAAAGAAAAACATATCAGAGCAAACAACGTCACCGAAATGTGTCGAGATTTGTGTATACGCGGTGATTCGGTTTCCTTCAAAAAATTTATTTCATTTTGAGATAGGGCGATCGAGGGGGTGCTAAGGCATCGTTCGCTAATTTGCATATAAACTGCTTCGGTTTTGTGAGCTTTATTCTTGCGGACTTTAGACTTTTCTCTATACAAGGTGGTTCTCGTAAACATGCCAGGAATTTTCCAATTACTGGTCACAGAGATCATAATTGTACTATACAGGTTGACAGCATACATAAGGGAGAAATCGACTAAATTGTCAACTAATTAACCGGGATTACTAGTCATATTTTCAAACACTGATTTAAACATTAGTTCACGGTTTCGTTAACGACGCATAATGCGACTGACAGAATGTTGTCACTAAATTTACAGCTTACTTGAGATTACGTTGCGATTGGGATTCTAAAACCTCAAACCT
The DNA here is from genome assembly GCF_043290135.1 of Rhipicephalus microplus. NCBI lineage: Eukaryota > Metazoa > Arthropoda > Arachnida > Ixodida > Ixodidae > Rhipicephalus > Rhipicephalus microplus. Next base: position 9,021,838 of record NC_134706.1, on the reverse strand, counting down.
AATCTAAAGATTAAGTTGTAAATCTCTAAATGGAGCCATCGACCATGTCGAGCCTTGCCGGCTTTTAGTCAGTCATCCTCAGCATCACTTTTATGGCGAAATAAATTCTATTTGATTTGTAGCAACATTACTTTCATGCAGCTTTATATGTATCGGCAAGTATACGCGCAATCCTAAAGAATTCTCCGAATCAATCTTTCGCAAACAGTTGTCAGTTCTCGAAGTCGTCATGTTCTTGAACCAGAGACAGGCGAATTTCGGTCGAATAATCACTCTCGTGCGCGCTAAACAACTTGTGCTTGCAGCTTCCTGAGGCACTGCAGGCGTGGCAGTTTCCTCCGACAGTTAATGTATAGGAGACTCTGCGTGTTTAAAGTGCTACACTCGGTGCCTCTCTGTGGTTTTCCGTTCAATTACGCTTGATTAGATTTACCCAACCCCACCAGCGCCTTTAAATAAACTTTTTTTTTTAAGAGCGATGCTTTTAAAGCTCGATGTAAGACGTCGGGTGTTGGCGAAAAGCCCACCACGCCGTTGCTTATCAGCGCCCCCCACCGGCGGAGAGAGACTGCGCAGCCGTTGCGCTGAGTTTCCCGTCGTGGCCGAGCCGAGCGATGAAATGTCTGCGCGTCTAAGCGAGGGTTTCCCAGCCAGCTCAGTTGCACTGTAGTTTCTGACGCTGGAATTTCAATATTCTTTAATAGCCCGTGACAAGCCGCAACGGTTCGACTCTTGTGCGCCTACCACAAGGAAACGCTTGGCGTGAGCCAAGAAGGCCATGTTAAATCTATATAATAACATCAACCAGCTTCTCTTTTTCTCAAGCCTTACACGCGGCTGATGTAAATCATCTTCCCCTTTTATTTAGTTTCTTTCGCAAAGATAACAATTCGCACCGACTTTTTACTGCGGGCAGCTCCTGCTCTGCCGCACAAAACAACGAACACTGCAGCGATGGAAATCTCCCTATAGAGTACTGGAAAAGAACCGATCTGTAGTTATGAAATGTGTTTTGCCATTACTGTGAGCCTGATGCACCGCACTTCTCCAGAAAGAAAAACCTTAGCGCCATCTATCGAGCGCTCGCTTATTGCGCGCCCTGATACAAGCAATTTCGAGGCTGTCGCCGGCCGACGGCTTCCTTTGTCAAAGCGAGATGGGGAAATAGAATTGCGCGCTGAGAGGGGCGCATCGTTTCTAATGGGCACCGCGGCCACGGCGGAACGAAGAACGACCAACACGCGACTGCAGCGCTTTTTTTTTTTCTTTTTCGTGCTCAGTGCCGCGCACCGACACAGAACTCGATAATCTCATTTCGTCAGTGCGGAGACATTGCTGCTACTGATGTTATTTCTCGATCGCGCGCTGCGTCGGCAGTTCAATAAATGCTTATAAGCGCTACCTCATACCTGCCTGTCGTTTGGACCGACTGGTTACCTAACCCATATAGGACGGGATATGGTGCCTTATCAAACACACAGTTCGTCGTAGGCATACGATGTTCGTCGCGTAAATCCATAAAAACCGCCAGAGGGACACACATCTTGCAATGGCGGCCATTTTGTTTCCATAAGTGTGCTTTGTTTTAATCATTATAATTGAAATTATGCGTGCAGAATAAATATTAACTACTGTTATAATAATATGAGCATAAGCGTCAGTGCCTGGTCAGAAAAATAGCAATGAGCACAGATTTAGTTGGGTGTCCACACGGATGCAGCCTGCCAGCCATTTTCTATGGCAGGCTGCAGCCACAAAGCTGTTGTGAATTTTCAACAATATCTGTACATTATACGGTTGCACTGCTGCCTCGCCGTGGTGGTCTAGTGGCTAAGTTACTCGGCTGCTGACCTGCAGGTCGCGGGTTCGAATCCCGGCTGTGGCGGCTGCATTTCCGATGGAGGCGGAAATGTTGTAGGCCCGTGTGCTCAGATTTGGGTGCACGTTAAAGAACCCCAGGTGGTGAAAATCTCCGGAGCCCTCCACTATGGCGTCTCTCATAATCATATGGTAGTTTTGGGACGTTAAACCACACAAATCAATCAACGGTTGCACTGCTTCTAGATGTATGACGTCATCCACATGCATGACCTTTCTTCATGCCTTTTTTGTACTTAAATTGGCTTGCGAGATAAGCCTTCTGTTTGCCGCCGTGCACCAAGTCTTGGAAGAAGACCGGAAAGATGAAAGATAAGGGACAGTAAGAAGGTCGCTTTGCTCGCTGCGATGGCCACGTTTCCACGGGCCAACGTTTTTCTGAGTTATGCCACGTCCCGTGCTAAAGGAGTTGGTTGCTAGTCTTAGTTCGTATAGAACTAGAGAAATATAAGCAGAAGAGGCAAAGCTGTCCGCTCGTCAAAATGTTCACACGTGCTACGTGGCGCCATCTGGCACAAAGAGATAGTGTGTTCCACACTCCGTCAGAGCTAAGAAGTGTGCTAACACTCCCAAGCTTTGCGTGTACATAAATGAAAGGAAACAAATATAATAAAGACGATAGTCGCTTATTCGCCCTAACACCTAAAGAGCATAAAAGTATTTTTTTTAGTAAGGCACAGTGTACAGATCTCTTGTTTTTTTTCTGTATGCATGTTATACTAGCTGAGTACCTTTCTTTTTTTGCAATTTACGTAGTTCTATCATATTAGTTATTTCTTGTATGTTACGTTACATCCGTATGTGCATCGCATTTGAATTTTTGCTCGTTGACTGCGTTTTAGTTTCTTCTGCCATGTATATCGCATGAATGTATTTATGTTGGGCCTTCGGCGCTCTCAAGCTACAGCTTTGCAGCTTTTGGTCTGGGGTTCCTTGCCCATTTCGTATGGGGAAAATAAAGTCAATCAAATAAAACAATTAAATAAAGGCACCCAATAAAGTGTACGGGGACATGACCGCTGCCGTATAGCTCAGTTGGTAGAGCATCCGACGTGTTATTTGAAGGTCGCAGGTTCGCTCCCTGCCCACGGCAATTCATCTTTTCGTCCGCTCTTCTTTCTTCAGTTACACTGCAATTACGTCGTATAACGTCCCCTATTGCTGCTTCATCAAGTATATTCATGAATTTAGTCAACGTCCACATGCTTACAAACTTGTGCACGGCTTCTAAAGCATTTTGTTCGCCGAAAGTTATCTGGCCGCAGACTTATCTGTCCAGTGCAGACTTGGCTGAGTTGGCTCGTTTCATTTTCTGATATATTCACTGTGCAGGGTAAAAACTGGACACTCTATTTAATAGAGCTTCCTATTTTACCTCTTATTGCGTCGTACCTTCCGACTCTACCACATTTTTCGTACAATTCATAAATTACAAACCGCCCCTGCTATCTTTTTTGGAATTTTGGCCCCGGTTTTGGAGAAGTGTCTTTTTTTTCCTCCATGATTTCGAGCAAGTTTATCCAAATAAGTTAAATTGTCAAGCGGGTTCGGTGATAGCAAAGCCACTTGAAAAGTCGCTGTAATCCAATAACGGCATTCAGAAACCGTCGAACGAGCGAATTGCTATACCGAAAAGCTACGTTGTTGTTTTCTTTCGGTGAATTTTGATCACTTCGATCCTCCTTTAAACTTTCTCCGTGGTTTCGAATACCGAGAAACGGTTTGTCAGTTGGGGCTGTCGCAAGGTGCTTGCACTTCATGCTTACGTCTGAGCTCTACTTTTCACAAAAAAGTCGTGGAAGGACAAACTGTACAAGAAATGTATCGAGTCGATTCCGCTGATCCCGGAGGCCATAGAGTTTCCCGTATATGCACTAAAGGGAAAATAATAAGTTCATTCCGTTGATCCCGTAGGCCATAGAGTTTCCCGTATATGCACTAGAGGAAACTCTGGCGCTAGTGTCTATGGTAGCTGCGACGCAGGGCGCTTCAGCCAGCATGGGAATAATGGGTAGTTCGCGGGTTTGTCTAATCCATAGAGTTTTCTAATGTACACTAGAGGAAAGTCTGGTGCTAGTGTCTATGGGAGCTGCAACGCAAGGCGCTTCAGCGAGCATGGGAATGATGGGTAGTACACGCATTTGTCTAATCTTCGTACTTCTGGCCTGCTTCTGGCTCCGTGTGTGTTCGTGTGGCTTGGAGCTGTCTTATAACGAAAGAAAAATCAGCTAATGTTCAGCGGTTGCACTTCAGCACCTTATTCATTTAGGCTTATCATTTCGAATCTGGTCACAAAGCTCAATAGGGTTCGTTCTTTACTTCAAAACAAAACGGTAACCAGCAGTAAACGAAGCCGCAAGTACGATTCGCCGCCCGCAAGTACGAAGACTAGGCAAATCCGTGTACGACACATCGGCTGTCTTCCAATTCTTAGACAGCACGTAGACAGTCTATGCAGACTGCTTAGAAGACCGCACTGAGCCCATGGTGTCCGAGAATCGGAACACATTTAGACAGCTTTTACGCGACGATTCGCCACCTCGCGTCGAGAAGAAAAGGCTAAAAGAAACAAACGTAAAAGTAGTAATTTCTGGCTTATTTCGTGTTGAAATCAAAAACCTATAAATGTTACTCACATTGATAGTCTGGGAAAGCGTCTGCTTGTGTGTAGACGACCGTTCCGGCGAGATTTAATCTATCTAAGCGATTCGCTGAGCTGCCATCTTGTTTAGACAGCAAAGTAGCCTGCATCGTATTTGTCTACGATGCAGTCTTCTCGGAGCTGTCTACTTTGCCGGATACGTGAAAATTAGAATGTGACTTAAGATGACCGCTGTCCATTTAGCTGTCTATTTAGCCATCTACGGTGAGTATTGGAACACAGCCATCATTACCATGCATAGTCGCTGAACGATCGCAGCGCCAAAGTCTCCTCTATAGTTAATTTGAGGAAACTATATGGTATAACCTTCGTACTCCGTTTGGCTCCGTGTCTCCTGTTTCCGCTTTGCCACAAGACAAATTTCGGCAGAAGTTTAGCATTAACGCCTCACCACCATGACCTCATTAGGCTCACCGATTCTAATCGGCTCGTGAAGCATCCCAACGGTCTGTTTTTTTTTTAAATTTGAAACAAAACAAAATACAACAATAAACAAAGAACAAGAGCGTTCGAAGCCGCAAGCTCGAAGACTACAGGCAAATTTGTGTACTACCCATTATTTCCATGGTGGCCGGACGATCGTGGTGCCGCATAGACCCCACTGGTCAAATTTAGGAAACTCTTTGCTGGAGGCATTGCAAAACCGTGTTACTTTTGCAGAAATATTTAGGAAGGACGCCACAGAAACGCACGAGAACAATAGAAAGAGAGAACAAGAATACGGACATGACTTGCGCCTTCGAGTTCTCTGAGCTGAATGTATGAAGGACCCTTGCATGAGAACTTGAACGAATTCGAACGTTCGCAGGTTTCCCATTGCGCTGCTTTCACTCTCTCTTTCTTTCTCTCTTTATATAAATTGTTCACATTTAGATCGCGTACGCCGCTCTGTTGAGAACATTTTGTTTTGTTCCAGTTCGCTATTTTTAGGGGCGAAACAGAAGACAAACAGCGGTGGTGGAACGAATTTCGCTCTCGTCGTTGGAAAACAAACGAGGAACGATGGAGCTTCAGTGATTCGCGCTCTTCTTCCTCCCGCGTTTCGGCACCCGCGAAATCCGAAACTGACATCGCTGCATCGCGACGGGCAGCGCCATGCGCCACGAAATGAGGAGTAAAGGAAAAAAAATTAATAAAGCGAACGACAGCCCTATACAGACTGAGTAAACTTCTCGGTCTATGTGGCGTGCTTTGTTTCGCGAAAATTGTGCAGCCTCGTGTGGGCCGCACGATTTTCGTGAGCGAAAGTACGTTGCGCAGGAATTTTTTTTCTCTTGTTTTTAATCCGGAAAATATTTATTATCGAACAATAGGAGAAACTCCTAGAGTCCATTAAGCCTTCGCGTAAAACAAATTGAAGGCCAAAGCCTTCATCCTTTTGTTCTCAATCGCTGTACTAATCATTCCTCATTCCCCCCCCCCTCAATATTTCTGCATCTGATGACGCCATCGCGTGACGTCACGTTATTTGACCGACAACTTGTGGTGGCTGCATTTCCGATGGAGGCGGAAATGTTGTAGGCCCGTGTGCTCAGATTTGGGTGCACGTTAAAGAACCCCAGGTGGTCGAAATTTCCGGAGCCCTCCACTACGGCGTCTCTCATAATCAAATGGTGGTTTTGGGACGTTAAACTCCAAATATCAATCAATCAATCAATCAATTGACCGACAACTTGATGGTGACGCTATAATAAGGCCACAGATTTCTTAATACGTCACGTTTGATGACGTTATATATGGTAACGTGATGAATTTTTGCATCACTTGTTTTCACGCCGCCGATGGTCACTTATCGCTTCCGGTTGGGCATCTGACGCTTTCGCCTTAATAAGCAGCGTGGTTATCACGAGTTACGTCACTGCCGGAAGACTCGTGCCTCGACGGTCACGGTGTGGCTTGTTTTTTCGAAATGCTGCAATACGGACGTGTTCGTCATAAGAGTTGGTACGATCTATTTGCAGCGGCGTACGAGACTTATATTTCCTCACCATGAAAATTATTGAGAGCTTTGCGTTCAAAATACACATATTATCTTTCCAGCTACCGCAGAAAAATCCTTCAGTTTACTTACTACAAGCAGCGCAAGAAGTGCATGCTTGCATTTGTAAACGGTTGATCTACTCCGACACAATTACGAATGATGTTAGTGAGAGTACGATGTGCCGCTCGCCTGCTTATTATTTTTTCCTCGGTGACATCGATTATAGGCAATTATTCTGGCATACTAATCTTGCTTCACGGAGTACAATAACACAGGAGGAAGTAAGAAACCAAAAAAGCAAAGTGCTCATTCCTATACGTTGAGGCCAGCCTCAACGCTGCTGCGGGGTTCTCGTGTATAACCCGGCGTTCAGTTTCGTTTCTCTTCTGTAGTTCGTTGGAACGGCGTTGCCTCTTTCTGTAAACACGGCATCCGGGCAGCACACAAGCACCACTGCACGTTGACTCGACTAAAATGTAATTTTCTGAAATGGCAGCCCGAAGCAAGAACGCCAAAGCTACAGGGAGTCAGCGCGCTCCTTGGCCAAAACGCGTGCTATGGGCTCTCCTTGCGGCCAAGGAGATGAGGATGTTGTTGTGTGTTTGTGTGATGAGGATGTTGTTGTGTGTTTGTGTTTGTGCGTGTGTTATCTAGATGCAGCATGAGTGGATGATGTGTGTGTGTTCGTGTGTCTGTTTATGTGTGTTTGTGTACTTGTGCGCCTTTGCTCGTGTGCATGTGTGCGTTTGCTTTTGTATTTTTGGGCGGGCGTTTGTTTATCTATTTGTATGCGTGTATTTTTTGCTTGTCTGTTTGTGCGTGTGTTTGTTTGTCTGTGTGCGTGTGTGTGTTCTCTTGTCTGCTTGTGCGCCTGCGTAAGTTGGAAGGGAGCGTGGAATCGCCGTGCAAATGCAAGAGGTGCTCCGAAAGTTGCTGGAAGTGCAATGGAACTAGAAGGAAACAGGATATACAATGCTTGGCCTGTGTCAACGTCTTCGCGGGTGCCTGAACCAAACACAGCTTTATTTCTTTTTTTTTTTGCTTAATATATATATGCGCACGCAGTTCCGGCCATGAACCTTTCGAGCATCGGCGCAAATATTTACGTGCATGCTTGGCTTAGCATTGCAAATCCACTCGAAGCCGGCCGAAACTTCTTGGCAACCAAGGTCCTTTTCCCTCTGAATAAACGGTAACAGCCGACGCGCGGCGAATCGTCTGTGGGCTTATAGGGCCTTACCCACCGCGTGTTGGCTTTCTCCTCCCTTAAAGGGCATACGCACGTCGCGTCTGCAGGCCGCCCAAAAGGGCATCTCGCCAAGCCTCGTAGGTCGTATTACATAATTTTACGCTCGGGGAACAAGTGCTGCCCAGGGAACGTTCTAGCCGAATATGGCTTAAAAAAAATGGATTTAGCAGTGGCAGAGAGAGTGAAAAACGAGGGATGAAAGGCACACGGGCAACCCTGGTGTTCAAGAAGAAAAAAAAAGGATAACATTGCTTTCGCCTACGTGTCGACCAAGGGCTCTGCAAGTATGATTTATTTATTTTTTCTTCAGTGCTGCCGCTTCACATCTGTTTTTATTAGAAGAGAATGCTGGCGCTGTCACGATGGTGGGGCTGACGCTTATTGCTGAGATACTTTTGTGCAGCATTCTCCTTCACATAGTCCACAGATATATATATATATATATATATATATATATATATATATATATATATATATATATATATATATATATATATATATATATATATATATATATATATATATATATATATATATAGAGAGAGAGAGAGAGAGAGAGAGAGAGAGAGAGAGAGAGAGAGAGAGATAGATGAGAGGAAGGTAGGGAGCTTAGCAAGAAGTTAGCATCTGGTATGCTACCCTGCACAGGAGTTCGGAAATAGGGGGTTCAGAGAGAGATAGAAAACACACACACACACGGTTGAGCAGTTTACATATACTCCACATTTTCAGAAGAGCTAACGCAGCTGCAGGGCTTGCATTCCCGGTCAACTCTCACTTTTATCATCTCTTTTCCTCGTCTATAGACGGCACTGCCTCGCAGTACCGCGTTCTCTTCATCCCTCCAGCTGCGCTATCGAACCGCGCCGTTTTCTTTGATTTGGGAGCGTGCGAAACGAGAAATTGGCGAAAAGCGGCGCAAACACCCACCTCGAAGCTGGGAAGACGCACTTTGAAGAGGGAAGTGACGTCAAAGCGAAGAAGACGCGCGAGAAATAGCGGGTAAGGCGTTAACACTGCACGCTTTGTATACTTCGTGTTTCCCGCTCTGGCTCTACGGGACGGCCACACCGTCAGACCCTCCGGGACACGCAGACGCATCTATAAAACCGTGCTGGGATCATTGGGAACGTGATTGACTCCGGAGAGCTCCGACGACGCGTGGCTTGTTCGGTGGCGACAGCTTTCTTTCGTTTTCTCTTCTGTTTAGCGAGAAGAAAGAAAGCGAGCGACAACGCTGCCAGCCTCAGTCGGCGCTTCCTGGCTGACGTGAAAGGAGGGAAACAAATAGAGAGAGGAGCCCGAGACCGACTGGCAAAGGAAAGGACTGGCCGCGGCGCTGCTTTATATTCGACTCGTCTTTCGCTTCTTCTTTACCGCGTTTGGATTTTTTGGCATCTGCTTCGACAGGGAAGAGAGGCTGTGATGAGGCGAGCGTATTATGGGGAGGAGCTCGGAAGGCGAAAGCGAGGCGCAAATTGCGACGCGTCCCCGAGAGAGGAGGCGAGAATTGAGTGCGACTCTCACGATGGGGAACGCGGAGGCGGTTCCGACGGACCTCGGGGGAAAAAAGGGGAAACGGAGTCGGGAAGCGGGGCAGGCCCGCGAGAAAGCGCCGGCGTGTTGTGGTGGTTTGGCGCGAATCTGGCCGTGCCAAACAGAGCGTGCTGCCCAACGGCGCCAGGGAGTCGACGAAGCCTCCGAGTCGGCCGAAGAGATTTTTTTTTGTATGTGTGTGTGCTTTTCGTGGTACGCCGCGCGGCCTTAAAGAATTCTGTCGGCAGGAACGTTGTCTCTCGCAAATGGGAGCATCGAAGCTTTTAAGGCAAAAAACCGTCAAGGGCCCCTAAACAGTCGCTTGCGCCTCTCCGTGCATTTCCTCTATCGAAATCGGCTGTAATGACGTCACATGTGTGATTAGGGGACGTCGAGCGCAATATATATATATATAAGTGGTTATATCAGAAGAAAAGAAAAGAAAGGTGCCGACCCGTAACTGTCTCTCCTTACGAGGACACCTCAACAGGTCAGCAGAGGAATGGGATATGGGGAATAAAAGATATAGGGAGAAGGAAGGAGGGATAAAAAGAATAGAAGGAAAATAGACGGAGAAGAAGCCGCCAGCCAACGAGAGGAAAAAAGGAGATAGGAAAGTGGGGATCCGGTCGAAGCAGTCCAAGGGCGGGGTGCCACAATGCGAGAGCTGCACGGCATCAGGAGACCGCGGAGGGCGAACCAGTCGGCGGGAGCTACGCTGAAGTCGGAGATCGCGAGGGCACAACCGTCCAGCTTGAAATCCTCCGAGCGAATCTTCGAGCGCAACGGACGCTGTTAGTGGGTGAACGAGACCCTGTTTTCTGCCTGCCGATGCGCGCGTCTGGCCTTTCCACCCCGGACGCTGCGGAAGGGCACTCGAGTTGTGTGAAGACGAGTCGAACAAATAAGAAAACGAGACGAGGAAAAACGTGCAAATATGTCAGCGTTGGCTACAGTGACAAGTGCTTTCACGAATTGACACGTTTTTACGTGCAGCAGAAATAATTTTAAAACGGCCCCGAACACGCCTGATCTCGCGTCTGCACCGCGGCGACTCGAACTTTAAAGGGACCCTGCAACACTTCCTGAGCATGGTCAGAAAACGCTGCCGATCGGTAGTAGAAGCTCCCGACAACGCGCGATTGATTGATTGGTTGATTGATTGATATGTAGGGTTTAACGTCCCAAAACCACCATATCACTATGAGAGACGCCGTAGTGGAGGGCTCCGGAAATTTTGACCACCTGGGTTTCTTTAACGTGCACCCAAATCTGAGCACTTGGGCCTACAACATTTCCGTCTCCATCGGAAATGCAGCCGCCGCAGCTGGGATTCGAGCCCGCGACCTGCGGGTCAGCAGCCGAGTACCTTAGCCACTAGACCACCGCGGCGGGGCCCGACAACGCGCGAGAGAAATATTATAGTGCAGCATGCGGCCTGGAATTCACAATGGATTACGAAAGTGAGCTAAAAATTGCTTTCTCTTCTCTCGACAAATCACGGAATAAGCCCAAGAATAACTCGTAGTAAGCCCATCTATCAGCCATTGGCTGATTTGAACATGGCGCGCTCGGTCGTTATAAAGATCGCCGTGGGAGGCCGCTACTTGTCCACGCGTGAGCGCGCGATCACACTGAAAAACCCGCGCATTAGAAGAAAAAGAAAAAGGAAAAAGTGCTCACGGTAAGGAGGCGTGCATGAAGTTTTTTGTTTGCCCCTCCCATCCCTCCCTGCTTAGCTTCTAGCGCGTTTGTCGTGACGAGAGAAGAGAGAATACGATTGCAGCGTGTGACAAATATTTGTAACTCCGCTCGTATTGGACAGATTCTTAAAATTCTTGCGGCATTGATTTTTTGAGGCAATATGCTTTTCAAGTGGATTAATGTCATGGTTACTCAAAAAAAGTGTTTCAGGGCCCCTTTAAATGGCATTTTCTCCTAATACTACTTTTTGTCATAAAAGGAGCATTCTCTATATAACCACTGCAGGTATCAAGTGCAAACTTTTGGGACTTTTTTCAGTGTAACATGCGTTCATTCTGAAGCGAAAAAATGGGGTTGCCACCAGATTTGTATTTTTCACAAACGTTTTTCAAAAAGCCGCAAACTTCTTGTCATGAAACATATGAATTTTTATCTAAAAAGTGGTCATTCCGAAAATTATTATTTAGGTTCAGAACCCAGGGCACACGTAGTAGCCAGAAAAGACTTCACCATTTTACATGCAAAACCTTTCTCATAAATGTTCCTTCACAAAATAAAAGTAGTCAAATGAAATATCTTGTTATCTTTAGAATGATTTTGTATTTTCTTGTCAAATTCACAAAATATGATATTAGTACGTGCCAGTGCATGGAGATGAAGAAGACAAAGACTGGCGCGAGCTAATATCTGTGGCTGGCGCAGCTCGCTTAACCGGCTGTGAATATATCTGTGACTACCCCTCCGAGTCGATCTCCTTCTCGTAACAATATTAAGATCTCCATCAAGCAACTTGCGAAATTGTGTGACGTTTGCTTTAAGAATAACCGAGCGATGGGCAGTACTAGTTGGCCACCTGTTTTTGCCATCCATCTCCCTAACCCCTCGTACGTGTTGTAGCACGACAGCGCGTGGCTCGTCAACGCACCTTCACCTTAGAAAAAGTAACAGAGCTGCACGTGTTATCATGTAGCCATAGGGAAAAGGCGTGTGGCGGAGTCTGCAACGCGCTGACGCGCTGCGACTCGTACGTGTGGTTAGGCCTTTCAGTATATACCTCATGTAACGCGAAAATTGTCCTTCGGCATTGGAGGCGTCAACGCGAGTGACGAAAAGAAGTCTTGATCACGTGACAACTTTGACATATTACGCCATCACGGTGTCTCGTGACGTCACAATAGGACGCGATCACGTGACGTTGTCGCTTGATCGATGGTGGTACGGGCCGAGGAAAACAAGGTGGTCTACAGTTGAACATTTTGTTGGGCTAGTCGGTGCGTGTTTTGCGGAAGATGTGAGCTGCAAACGAGATTAACACAAGATACATCATGTACGAACGCCACATACATGTCTCTTCTTGTGGCGTTCATGTGGCGTTCTTCCATGTCTTTTCTTGCGTTCATGTGGCGTTCGTTTATGTGTCTTCTTGCGTTCGTCTCATTTGCGCCCTATTCCTTTCGTGTGCGGAACGCCTTCTGTGCACCTCAGATCTTTCTGGCAGAAAGCCTTTCGGAGGAGGGTGATGGGGAAAGGTGAATACATTGAGTAAATAGAAAAAAAAGGAGAAAACTATGATATTGCCTTCGCGTCGTGGTAAACGAATGCATAAAGGCACACTGTGAGTTAAAGCACCTTAGGGGCTTGGTCGCCTTCCATCAATTGATCTCATGAGTCAAGTCACGCTCGAAAACAAAAGAAAGCTAGAAATGCCCAAGACATGAACGAGTTCTAAGGTAACGCAATTCACAGAAATAAACAAGGAGTAATTGCTTTAACTGACATAATATTGGTGAATACCCTTCTGACACATGCGGTCGATTCCTTCTCCGCGCAAGAGCAGGTGCCACCACCTCGCAGGGCATATTAATGGTCCCCTCACCGGTGTTTTTACGGGGCTGCGCTTGGAGAGGGAAATAATCTGACGGATCTTGCTGCAAACGGAACGCATCTAAACTGCTGTATCATGGAGGAAGTTCATAAAGCGAACGAAAAATTACCGCGCATGCCACACACCAAGTTTTCGAATTTCCCTAACAAATTTAAAATCGTGTTTGGGAGACCCTACTTGCTTACCTAAAATATTGACGCGAACGACGGCTTGGTAAAACGGCTCAGTTGGGAACTCAACGAAACCTGAAATCGCGGGCGCCTCTTGCTACGCTTTTAAAGTTTCGCAGAAGTGGAGCGCCATTTGGGTGCTTGTCTCGATAATATAGTGTAATATCGAGAGTGCTTACTTTCATTATGCATTCACGGTCAGGACAATGATCACTATCAGTCACCCGGCTTGACGAATAAGAGTATGCACTTGCCATAGAACCGGCTAACCTCCTTGTCCTTCCTCCTTCTCCTCTGCACTTGCCATTTTCGTCATAGGACACATGCCCTGGCCGGCTCGTTTGTTGCACGAGAAACAACTTTATACTGCGGAAAATAACTGCTCCAAACGGTAGTGGAAAGGGAGTCAATCTCGTGGGATAAAAGGGAGTCGAATAATCCGATTTGCATGCAGAAAGAAAACACATCGACCCGTGCAGTCTGCGAGCTGTGCACCTTTACTTCCTCTCGTTGCCCGGTACTTATTGAAGCTCCGTGCCTCGGAACACTGCGGGTCCGAAGTATTTCCGCCGCTTTCGGCAGTGTCGAACCATGTACCGTATATACTCATGCAATGGCCGTAATCGGAACTTAAAAGGGGTTATGACAACAAATATTCGATCATCTTTGTTACGTGAGTTAACCCTCGTGGGTTCGCAAATGTACCAGCGAAATTTCGGCGCGTTTAGTCGAGCACTTCATTCATAAATGAAAATGTTTTATAAACACTTCACTGGCCTAGAGTCGGGCAACACTGACGCACTCGCGATCCTTGACGTAACAAGTAGCTTGCTGTGCTGCTAGTGTGTGCATTCGTGGTAGCGCGTCCTAGAGAGGAGCGGACGGACTCTCTAACGGGGACCTCCGTTAGAGATGAGTCAAGTGCTCGAAGCACTTGACTTATTCTCTAACGGAGGTCCCCCCGACAGTTTTCTAACTTCGGGACCTCCTCTGTACTGTAGAATTTTATTCATGTAAATGTATGCACTCCTGAAATAAGGTTTGATTTGATTTTAAGTTTGATTTGATTCCGGTGAATGACATCGTTACGTAGTTCGTTGCGTGTACAATTCTGATATTTAAACATCTTCTTGTCAAAATATTAATTGGAGAACAATGAGAGGTACGAGGAGCAAGTGAGTAGGGCCCTTAATTCACTGGCTTGATTCACGACTTGAAAGACCTGTTTCGCACTGAAATATTCGTTTACAGTCTACCTTTCATGCATGCACGGGTATAATAGGCGTTCTGCCTCTATTTACCGCTGAAAAAACACAACCTTGTGGTTGACCATGTCATGGCCCCTATAAAGAATTGCCAAAAGTTTTCTTTTTTTGTTTTTCAGGCTGCCTGCCTGTTGGCCGCACCTGAACCTTGTAAAGTTAGCAGAGGTACCTATTGTGTGGTGTGATAATTCCGAAGTTTTTTTTTTTTCAAAAGCGAAGCAATACAACCGTGGCACCATGCCCCCCTTCTCGGTGCCTGTAGGTACAGAAAAGGCCCGGCCTCCTAGATTTATCGGCTGCCTCCGAGGTGCTGCCGACCGCCGAACGATTTGGGCTGGACTGGTGAAGAGGGAAATCATTCTGGACGTAGGCTGTAGAGATTTTCGAAGCGTATTTCCTACGATGAGGTCTATAAGATTTTCAAACTCGCGAGAATCTCGAACAAGTTCAATAGAACGGGGGACGACATTATCTTGGACACAGGAGAGTTTGAAGATGCGACGAGTCAAGTGGAGGAGGGCTAGGAATAATATGCTTACAAACTGGAGGAAAATGCCAAAGGTCATTTTTCACTTCTGCTAGAACAAGCGGTCCAATAGTTATACTGCGGTCCAGCAAAGTCACGAAGTGCTCAAACATTAAAAAATAAACACTGCCGTTTTTATAATTACGCATCTATGTATTTTCTAAATAAAGATTGATTGATTTGTGGGGTTTAACGTCCCAAAACCACCATTTGATTATGAGAGACGCCGTAGTGGAGGGCTCCGGAAATTTAGACCACCTGAGGTTCTTTAACGTGCACCCAAATCTGAGTACACGGGCCTACAACATTTCCGCCTCCATCGGAAATGCAGCCGCCGCAGCCGGGATTTGAACCCGCGACCTGCGGGTCAGCAGCCGAGTACCTTAGCGACTAGACCACCGCGGCGGGGCTTTCTAAATAAAGAAACACACTACCTAATACGTGCGATGTTGTGCCTGAAATATGCGTAATATTCGATCTTTGATTGACAACGTTCGCAAGTATGAACGCAGTTACCAGATTAAGATGGGTGGGCTTTTCGCGCGGGCTTAAACTTTCGCCAGGTTGCAGAATCGTTGGACAAACAGACCAACAGAGAAAAAAAAAATCTGCGTTGAAGTATTCCAAGAAAGAATGTTCTCTTTAAAATTATCTGTCCGTGAAATGGCAACACCCTCAATTTTCACCTCAAATGGAGGTTAAAAAATTGATAAAACTCGCAGGGTTTCTCGTGAATACACCCAAGACAACCTGAAGGGGAAAGGCGTGGTCAAGTCGATATATCAGGAAGCGGGGAACAGGAGCTGTGACTTCGCGTGCAACTGCCAAGCGCCGTCTTTAATTTTCATCTCTCGGGGTCGCACCATGGCCTCCGAGATCGCGGGCACGCGGCGTCGCGCTCGCCATCTCAGAGGCTATGGTCGCACTTTCCGGTGTTGTTATCCGCCCGATGGAGGGCTCTACTGCGGGGTAAAGTGGTGGCGTTACGTTACGTGAAGTCACGCCTGAACGTGTGACGTCCTTAAGACGGCACACATTTTTAGCCATCTGTCTTCGTGATGATGTCATTGGTGCCCTCATCACATGATGATCTTTTGCGTCCATCAACGCCGCCACACGGCCGCCGTCGAAGGTCTGATTTCCCGTTTGACGAGTCGTGTAGGGCTTTCGCCTTGAAACCGAGCATATGCGGTATACCTGTACGGTGCCTCGAACACTTGCCAGCAGACCCGCTGCTTCGATAGGTGCACTAAAAGCGCATTGGTCGACGCAGTGCGTACGACATTCAATACGAAGCACCAGCCGCAGCGGAAACCACGATAAGCGGTGCCGAGCTTGTTCGAGCGGTAACGACGCTTTTATACGCGTATTTATAGGCGCACGCCCACCGCGATTCCGTCGATCGTCGGGTTTCGAGCGCAATCGCGAGCGAATCACCCTTGGGAGAGCGATTCGCTGAGGACGAACCGGCTATATCTCTTTCCGGCCCGCTATGTCGACTGTGTCGACGTTGACGTTTAAGCGCCGAGTTGGAGCGGAGGAACCTGGTCTACCTTTGGAAAATTGAAATATCTGGAGTCAGGAAAAGCATGCAGCGTTACCGAGCCTGTTGTTCTGACAGGAAAGAAAGGAAATAAAAGAAAACGAGATAACATGGTGTTGTAACCACATAAAACCATCTGTAGGACTCGTATAAGTCCTTTAGGTTTTCCTGTTGCGTGGTCGGAGTTTTGCATTGAAGAACTTGAACTGGGTGTGTTAGCGCTTTACAATGGGCCTCTGTGAAGCCTTCTGTTTCTTCTCTACTTTGCAACAACTTTTGTGCAACAGAAGAGGAGTATCCGGCGCTATGTATTGGCCCCAACATCTTGCAAAACTTAAAAAAAATTTTACTAGTTTTTATCTTGGAGATATACATAGACGTTATGAGAATTTCGTAAACAGAGTTTTGGACTGGTACCGACGTTTCGAAAAGCGGCAGTCGTTTTTTGTTTTTGTTTTTTATTTCTCACTTCTTATTCTGGAGCCGAAGGTTTTTATTCAGGAGTTGCAGCCTTCAAGAGGACAAGTCGAAGCGTCGGCTGTAGATTATTCGTAAAGACAGCTAGATCACTGGAAATGAGAACACACGAAGAATGCAGCAGTACCCAAAGTTAAACGGGTGCTCCGTAGCCATATTTTTGTTGGCTGCTTTGCGAGACTTCTACTCCCGCGGTTCGTGCGAAGTGTCGATATTAATTTCGCGTACCGAGTAAAGGTCCGTTTACTTAGGTTTACGTGCACGTCAGGGAACGCCGGATAGTCGAAATTGACGGAGTGCTAACGTACGGTGTGCCTCCTTATCATACCGTGTCTCTGTCACGCAAGAAATCCCAGATACCATATAAAAGGCAGTGAAATATTAACTAAACCGATCAGTCCTATACGGCTTGTGCTGAAAGACAGCGCTCGTGTCCTCCTTGTCCCTTTGTCGTCGTTCTGTTCTCGCGCTATAACTATCGTCATGGCGCGGAATCGTCGAATCGAGGGACAGGCGGCAGAGGGAGTATCACTTCCTTTGCTAATTCCGCGTGGCCCGTAATTCGTTGAACAGGGAACCGTGCCAAAAAAGGTCACTCGGGACGAGCAGGCTGCCCCCTTCTCGCAGTTTCTCGCTCAATCTTTTATAGTACTTTGCTTTCGCGAAAAGAGAACAAACCAATTGGGGTCGTTCGTCGTTCTGCCGGCCCATCCTTTGTCGTCTTTTTATCACGCTTTCTCTCAACGTCCATCGACATATTTTTCTGCGCCCTCTTCAGCCCCTGGCTTGAACTACAGCTGTCATCTTTTCTCCTCGTTTTATCTTTGCCTCGCGGTCGCCATCCGCGCTGTTAGCACGATTTTTAAGTCTTCACGTATCGTCACACGGCGGCCATTAATCATCTTGCGCTTTCGCCCCCACCGCCATCTCGTGAAACGGGGACGGTGCCAACTTTCCTATCGATCCCCCTTCCTCACCGCCCTCGCTGTCTCCCGTTTAAATACACACTGTACTCCTGAAAGGCGCCCTGCGCCCTTTTTTCGTTGTACCACAATAATGGTGTCAAAACAGATGACGACGTGGCGATAACCGACGCCTGCGAGCGTTCGTATCCAGATTCTGAGACCTTTCGAACAGGTGTGCTTGGGTGTAGTCGACATGCATGCGTTTTCGTTATTATTTCATTATCCTTCCTTTTCCTTGTCACTTTTCTACTGTCACGCTATACCTGCAAACTTCTTAATTTTATCTTCCCACCTAATGTCCTGTCTCTCTCTGGCGTGCTCTAAATACGATCGCACAGATATGCTCCCGTCTAACTCTCTTTCGATCAATTCACTCTCCCCTGGTTGGCTTCGCTGCCTGCCAAGCGCGACGAGATGTTCAAAGGGGCCGTTAAACACTTTTTAAAGGAATGAATTCGCTGGAAGAGCTTATACTGCTTCTCCTATTCAATGCCGCAAAAATTTTAAGAATCCGTCCAGTGTGAGTGGAGTTACAAAGGTTTGTCTCAAGCTGTAATTGCATTCTCTCATCTCTCGTCCCGACGAAAACGCTGGAAGCTAAACAGGGAGGATTGACAGGGCCACAAAAAAAAAAAAAAAATGTCACGCGCGCTTAGTGACCTTGAGCACGTTTTATTTTTTTTTATTCGAATACGTGGCTTTTTCAGTGTGATCGCCTGCGCACGCGTTGGACAAGTCGCGGCCTCCTGCGGCGACCCCTGTAACAACCGAGCGCGCCATGTTCAAATCAACCAATGGCTGATAGAAGGCCTTCTACGAGTGTTTTTTGAGCGTATTCCGTCATTTATCGAGAGAAGAGAAAGCTATTTCCAGCTGATTATGATAACTTATTGTGAATTCCAGGCCGCGTACTGCGCTATAATATTTATCTCGCGTGTTGTCGGGAGCCTCTACTACCGATCGGCAGCGTTTTCTGACCGTGCTCAAGAAGTGTTGCAGGGTCCCCGCAGAAGTTTGATGTTCGGAGTATTTTAGGAGCCCCCGGCTGTCGCATGCTGTCGTGTGCTGGATAACACACTCTAGTATGCTGTCGTCGTCGCTTGGCGTAGTGCTCCACGTGTAGCATATTGAGCTCGCGTGCGCGCCAAAGATAAGTCTTTTTTTTTTCCTCTTTCGAAAGCCTTCACGATGATCCCTTATCACCATCAGCAAAGAAACAGCTAGTGCACTAGACGAACCGCAAGTACAACCGCGTGGGAAAAAAAAGAAAAGTAAGCAAGCGCGAAATATGAAGAGTCTCTTCATAGAGAAAGGCAAAAATAGTAAGAAAATTGAAAGAACATGCAAGTGAAAGAAATAAAGACAGGTGAAGAAATACATATCAATAAGGAGAGAAAAAAGGGACATGTATGTATGTATGTATGTATGTATGTATGTATGTATGTATGTATGTATGTATGTATGTATGTATGTATGTATGTATGTATGTATGTATGTATGTATGTATCACGAAGACACCGCCTTTGCGCGCTTCGATCGCCCGGATAATCACTGAATGAACCTGCTCGCTCTGCTTTTTACCTTGACCTCCAATTTTAACGAGGCTTTCTTAAAACTTGTTCAGAGTGTGCACAATCTCTTCGAAGAACGCACACCGTTTCAGCGCGCATCCATTTTTTCTGTGTCTTTTTGATTGCCTCTTACGTAAGCACACCCGTCTAGTCCATTGTTTAGCGGGGCGGACTGGGCAGCTTTCTGGTTAAGATTTCTGCCATCTCTTTATTTCTCTCTCTCTCTCTCTTTCAAGCAAAGTGGGTGATTCAGGTCAGTCAAATACGACGACAAACGACGGCACACAGACACCTGCTTCGTGTTTTCCGGCCCCTCTCTGCCCGCTTCAGCCGACATTCACGAAGCCCGCATCGGGGACACAAATTTTAACCTGGGAACAGTACCACAGCCCTATAGGGTGAATTGTTGGGGCCATATTCACGGATAAATAAGTGACGATGCACTTTCTTGGTTACATTTACTACGCCCCTATGAGGATGCGATATCAATCCCTATCACCGAGCCAAGAATTGACTTGTTTTTCCTGGGTACGCTTCTCCTATGAACAGGGCCTCGTATGGACACTCTCTGGAAAAAAAAAATATCCCCATGTTCTCACCGAGAACAAACCGAAACAATCGTGCACAGCCTATGTTCGTTCCTTCGACCGTGCGACAAAAAGCTGTGGTATGAAATTTCGAACGGACGATGCCCCAGATTCAGAAGGCGTCTGTGTTTTTTTTTCTCGAAGGAAAAAGAAAAACCGCATTGCCGGGACACTACATACGAAGACACTCGAAGCGCCGTCAACAGGCGCGACATTGGAGACGCTGGAAGCTTTCGTTATTATTTTTTTCCCCTCCTCTTTTAAGCCTCGCGTTCTGAGTGCGCGCGCACTCGTATTTGTCATCGTTATATTCTCTACGTTTTATTAGGCGCGTCTTAGCTTCCATCTCCACCGTGCGCCATCTAAAAGCCGTTTTCGGCACGGTCTCCAGAAGCGTATGGTTGCACTAAATCCGTGCAACGTATCTGCAGCATGTTCAGTCGGAGGTTGTAGCGGGTGGGGGAGGACGAGTGATTGATTGATTGATTGATTGATTGATTGATTGATTGATTGATTGATTGAGTGAGTGAGTGAGTGAGTGATCGAGCGAGCGAGCTGTATTCGTGTCGAAAGTGGCGCTACGTCGAAATGTTGGGTATAGCGACGTTTCTCGTTTTGCGATTTTTCGTCCCGTAAACAAATGTGCGTTGTTCTGAGCGTCTGCAATACAGAAACACGTCTGGAAAAATAATTTCCGCGTGACATATGAAGACGTACAACGGCACGGGAGTCAGCATTGATTCCAATAAATGCTCACCTGACTGGAATTCTGTACTGCTCGAAAAGCAACGCGTATTTTTTTTCTTAAGGGACGTGTTCGTTACATTGAATCAAGAATCGAGAAAGTTTATTTCTGACACGATAATTGGGCATCACGCTGGCGAACAGCAGGGCAGTGCAGCTTGAAGCTTACTTTGGTCCTGTACACAAAACAGCGTACACATGCATTTATGTGCACCATAAGCAAAGATAATGAACAAGTTATGTTAGAGTAGTACAGACACAAAGTAAGCGCATAAAATACTTGTAAGTATGAGACACACATTATACATGTGCACACATAAATGGAAAGATGTGTATGTTAAAAATGTAAACGACACCGAATTGCAGCACACATACGCACGTGTACACACATATACATACGCACGTGCATTTAAACATGTATGGCTGCTTTTGAGAGGTTCATATACAAGGACGTAGTGGTTCGTGCATCTTGCCGTGTCCTGCATGCTACTAACGGAGCCCTGAAGGAAAGCCCTGTGTAAGCTACCCATCGATTAGTTTCTGAGCGGCTTCGTTCTTTTCCAGCCTCGGTGTTGCGGCGACGGCGGATGCGTGGGTGGTGTTCGGTTTGCCCAAGACTTCTTCCGAAGGGGGACGTATCGTCGTCCCAACGGCGGGGATATTTGACGGCGCGTGGACGGTGTCCGCTTGTCCACTGTCTGGATGTGTACTTAGGGCAGCGTTTATACGGCAGACGCTGTTGCGCCGAGAAGGGTTTAGGCATCTTTCCCTCACAGCATCGACTGAATGGCGAGGAGCAAGCCTGCAAAGTAATACCAGACTCCTGAAGAACTCTGATGATACCGCGGCTCAGGAGCGTAGCCAACATTTTTTTTAGCGGGGAGGGGCAGTTCAACCATACTTTATGTATGTTCGTGTGTGTGTTTGTATGTGTGGGTATATACGCCAGCAACTTTGAAAATTTTCTGGGGTGAGGGGGGTCGATCCCTTTCCCTCAACTCCCCCCTTGGTTATACGCCCTGGCTGTGACTCACTATTGTGCTCTCTGGTAAAAGCAACCAAAAACGCCCGTCACAAGTCCAAACGAAGACCGCGTCAGCCCAAAATATTTATGTCAAGGAGAACTCTTAACTGTAAACTCGATCGAGATGATCGAAAAAGTGACACCGCTGTCGATTTACTTACCCGCTTCTACACTGTTAATCAAGTACCACTTAAAACGGTAGATACAGCGAGTAATCCGCATATTTTGCGTCTAGTTTTCTGTATATAGCCGCCATTTAATCAGAAACTTAGTAAACGTGTGTGGTTTGCCCAGATATAGTTGATCGCTACCTGGTCAAATAATTCGATTTTGTTACGTCTTCTCTCTATTTAAATGCTTACCTACTTATTCCTTTCGTGGTGCTTAGTGGCACAGGAAGGAATAATCTTTTTCAAATCTTGCGTCTTTCTTTTTCATTCTCGTTCGCTGTAAATAAAGGAAAGAATTCTCTAGAAGGACGGACTGCTGGGCGGGTGAGTAGCTCGTCCAGTTAAAAAAAAAAAGTAAGAATGTTTTGTACAGTGGAAATTTGGAACAACGTCTGTGATGCTGTGAATTACCAAATATGTGCACATTGTGTTTTAAACAAGTACATACAATTCTTACATGTCTCTCGCGGATGCTCTTTTTCTTTCTTTTTTTGCCGTCTCTATTTGAAGCCGCACGCTCGTCCTCATTGTTTCTTTTTAATTATTAAACCTTGCATAGCTGCTTAAGAATGCCGTCATGCTGCACCAGTAAGAACCCTGCCATTATTACACCCCCCACGAGATTTCTATTTGCTTAAGACATCTATTCCTCTGTGATATGAATTTGTATCCGAGCATACAGAGATTCTCTCTTGCAAAAACTACACGAGAAACCGTGGCCGTCTTGAATGTCTAATCTATTTCAATATACTGCAATTCAGGCCGTTTTTCTCGTACTTTTCTCGTACTTTTCTCGCACTTTTCTAACGTTGGAAGAAGATTCGGTCTTGAACGTTCTATATCACGCCAACTGAACTTCGTGCACACTTTCTGTTTGTATACGTGGTGCTTGCCGCACGAAGCTGTTAATCGTTTAAGGAGTGCAGGACTGCCGAGGTTTAAAAGTGTGCCCTTTTCACCTTGATCTGTTTCAGTAGTTTTTTTTAATTATCTGATTCCCGTTTTCTTGTACCTGCAGTAATTTCCAGCTCGAAAGTAGAAGAAAGGCTTCGCCAAGTATGTTTCTCGGTAGTGTTCTACGTGTTTTTTTTTTTTCCCCTTTCGTTCTCGACACAGCCTGAAAAATGAAGGCAGGATTCTCATGTCGCGCGCTTGCTTTGAATTAACTCGAACTTTTCTTTTTTTCGTTTGATATGCTGAATGCTACTGTTAAAGGAACGCGAGTGTGCAGTATTGAAAAGAAACTGGACAGTCTAGTTCCTGAACATCTTGAGTTGAAATTGCTCGCTTATGTGTGAGTACTGTTCTTTTTTTAAATAACGCTCTTGCTCTTAGGATACGTTTGACTGTAGTGTGCTTTCTTGATCGCCATAGATATCGCCCCATCCCCCTCCTTGCTGCGTAGCAAAGATGGACACGATACTTTAGAGCGTGCAATTTTATCTTGTTATCTTGTCTGAAGACATGGTTTGCATTGTACGAAAATAAAAAAAAAATGTTTGCGTTCTTCGTGTGTTTCGCTCTTTTCTGTATTTCGCCGGGCATGACACTATTTTTTTTTTTTTCTGGCCACATAGCATGCGCCTAGAACACTTCACCATCATTGGACGGTAGGTTCTGGGATCGCGAACAATGTTTCGAGTAGTTCCGTGCAGCGTCTGTTACTCTGTAGTTGGGAAGAGCTACGCCTGCTTGGAGTCTCTCCAAACGTATAAAAAAACTTTTGTTGTGCCAAGCCTGAATCTCGAGCGTGGAAGCCACAACAAATATATAAAAGGCGTCTGATTTCCGGAAGCATACGCATCCGGCCGCATTTCGGCTTTGCTTTAGCACTTTTTCCGCTGAGAATATGAGAGTTGTTAAATATGAAAATGTTGGTGAAAATGCTGTAGGTTTGTGCGCTCTAATTTGGGCGCACGTTAAAGAACCCCAGGTGTTCGAAATTTCCGGAGCCCTCTTTTACAGCATCTCTCATAATCATATAGTGGATTTGAGACATCGAACCCCACATATCAATCAATCAAATATGAAAATGCAAATATGACGAGCACACATCTGCAGTGCTTTGTAGCTGTTCGTAGCACTTTTTTATAATATTGATTAACGTCTGTTTGGGCGAGTTGGTAATTCATCAAATAAAATTTTAAAAGCTGTCTTTTCGTCCTTTCGTGTTCTTTCCCATGCTGTTCATTTTTCTATACTTTTTTGTAAAGTCATCCGTTAAAGTGTGGTATTGGTGCTTGTAAATAGTGCTTTCTACTGCTTCACTTCACTTAATCTATGTATGTGCCTAAGTGACATAAAATAATTAAATTGTAGGGTTTTACGTGAAAAACTCCTCATACCATCGTTATGTGCGTCGGGCTTCGGGTTACGTTGACAGTGCATAATTTCTTCACGTACACCTAAATCTAAATACACTGGTTTCGTCGCATTCGGCCCCCATCGGAAACGCTGTCATTGTGGCTGGGCATAAAACCTACCTCCTAGAGCATAGCGGATCGTTTTCGTAGGTGCTATGCAAACCACAGCGGGTTACCAGACAAAAGAGAGTTTTAGAACTGCGTACGCTGCGTACGTGGCGGCGCTGCGCACGTAAGGACGCCACGTTTTGCGCAGTGTGCATGCGCAGACCGGAACGCGCACGTATCGCGTTACGTACGCAGCCGCCACGTACGCATGCATCTCATGCGTGCGTACGCATGAGATGCGTGCGTGCGTACGTATGAGGTGATCGCGCCGCTCGCGGACAAGTTCGCGACAGCGCGAGACTTCGTTTTGCAAAATGGCGGCATCGAAGGCAAGCACCGACCAGCTCTGTGGCTTAAAATATGGCCATAATCTGGCTATAACACTTGGATTGGCTCAGATTGCCTGTCAACAACACGTGCTTCTATTTTGATCTACAAGATGGCGCAACACGCTTCACGCTCGTTACGTACGCGGGTACTACGGCGTACTAAAAGCCGATTAGTGGCAAACGACGCCACGTAACGCTAGGCGCTTGCGTGATGCGTACGTAGCACCATTCCGCAGTACTAAAACTCTCTAAAGTTTCAGGCCAGCAATAGAAAAGAAGAATTGCCAGACGCAAGTTATGGAGTTTGCGTGTCCAGGCTTCAATTGTAAGAGGGAGACACAGTGTTGTTGGGACGCTCTGCTGCTCATCTTAAAAGAAGAGTGAGCCAGGAGTAATACAAAGTTTCGACACTGCATGTGGTTCGTGTGGCGAGTGCATTATTTAGCAGCCTTGAAACAGGTATCAACACTCGCGTATGGCATGTCAGGGCTCACTTTGGAGTGCTCTATACCTGTAACACAGGGGGGGCACTGCCTTCAATAACCCCAAAGATGCGCGTGTTACCATGGCGAGAATAGTGACGAAATCGGGCAACCGCCTCGCATTGTGTTGAGGTCATGCGCCGTTGTGAGGTTTCTTATTTAGTGTCTATATTTCGGTAGATTGCGTTACTAAAGTTCGAGTTGTGTCGTGAATCACACCATAGCGCTGCAGTTACGGGAAACCAAACCGTCTCGCATTGTGTTGATGTCATCCGCCGCTCTGAGATCTCTTATTCAGTTCCTACATCTCGGTGTCCAGTGGGGCTTAAGTTGTCATTACGTTGTGTATGACGCGCCCCGCCGCGGTGGTCTAGTGGCTATGGTACTCGGCTGCTGGCCCACAGGTCGCGGGCTCAAATCCCGGCTGTGGCGGCTGCATTTCCGATGGAGGCGGAAATGTTGTAGGCCCGTGTTCTCAGATTTGGATGCACGTTAAAGAACCCCAGGTGGTCGAAATTTCCGGAGCCCTCCACTACGGCGTCTCTCATAATCATATAGTGGTTTTGGGACGTTAAACCCCACATATCAATCATCAATTAACGTTGTATATGACACGATAAAGTTGGAATGACGGGGACGAGGAAGACGACATGACGTGTACCGAGGAACCAACCAAGCGAGAAACATGTACTCCTGAGTCATGACGTCACTGAAAGTCGGCTTGGAAATTCAGACCAACGAATATCAGCTGCAATGGAATAAATTCGGGGATGTGTTCCATTACTCTTTCGGAAGACGCAATCATAAGGAGTCGCTCCGTTATTGCTGACGTCAATTCAACAGAGCAATGAAGGCAACGCTCGTTGTCTGTCGCTGATTGGCTTTCCGTGTCGCTTTTTTCCCGATTTCTTGTTTGAAATGGACGCACAAGAACGCACGAACACACGCATGCACACACGAACGCACACATATACGTGACAGTGCCTTTAATTGTGAAAGTGAAGAGTCTAGTCTGCGATGACACACTCCATTTCATATCGTCTCCCTTTATCGTTTTTAAGCCTTCTTCATATTGGGTTTCCTTGGCTCGCGTTAAATTTTGCGTCTTTTAGTTAGCAACTGCCATATTGGGAGAACTTTGTTGGGGTTTTATTTTTAAGATGCTTGAAAATATTGCTTTACCTGACTGATTCCCGCTATATTGACAAGATAGATAGGGCGTCAGAATTCGTACGTTGTCACGTTACACACTTTTTAAAATGGGAACGCGGACGTTTAATTCAACGAAAGTGTCATACATTGTCTGTAGTGTTGAACAGCATTTATGAAAGTGCGTTTATGAGAATAAAAAAATCCCAGTTGGGAGTTCACTGCATGGTCCCCTGTGTTTGTATTCTTTTCGTCGACGTAACTTGCGGCGTGAGTTCGCAAATCGTGTTTCCAAAAACAATTTCTAATTGACCTGCTTCTTTTGTTAAATCGCGTTATCTGCTTTTATCTGCTTTTATTGATTGACGCCTGTTTTCACGAACTGTTCTGTGAATGCGAGCCGTATTCGCTAACCTCCCCGTCTCATGATTGGACTCGGAGAAGCTTCTTCTCTAAGCTTAATGATCCAGTATGCTAAGTAGTAGCATCATCATTATCTGATGATGACGACGATGATGATGATAAATCTTAAGGCACATCGGGTCGTTGGCGTTTTTATCTCCCCACAAAGGGAAGGCTCGCTACCGCTGCCTTGTTGTGACTGTCTGGTGTGGCGCGTCAGTGAGTTGAGTGCCTCATTGCTTGCTAAGTTGCTGCTGCTGATCGCTATCTTTTATCCAACGCGATAAAATTAACAAATGACGTGACAGTTGCTTTGCTTTCTCTCTTTGCAGAACAAGGTTGTGACTGTAGATGACTACAAGGTTAAACTGCAGGTGAGCCATTTTTCCCGTTTTTTTTTTTCGTTCTGTGCAGTGTATCGGTGTATTATTTACAATACTACGCTCGCGCCTTTGACGCTAGCATACCTCTACGATTATTCTAGTGGAAGGCGAAAATAGTGCGATTCTCGGAAAAATAGTGCCTGCCTGGTAACTTCCTTCGGTGATTTCTTCACGCAATAGACTGTAATACCAACTCATTATTAAACAGTTAATATCGCTTTTGGAAAAAAAAATTAACACTATGCGCGTATCTACTACCTATTATCCGTGTCGGGCTGTTATAAATTGAAAGAGATCAATGAACAACTTCAGGTTACCATTTCGTCAGCTAGCCCCGCCACGGTGGTCTAGTGGCTAAGGTACTCGGCTGCAGACCCGCAGGTCGTGGGTTCGAATCCCGGCTGTGGCGGCTGCATTTCCGATGGAGGCGGAAATGTTGTAGGCCCGTGTACTCAGATTTGGGTGCACGTTAAAGAACCCCAGGTGGTCAAAATTTCCGGAGCCCTCCACTACGGCGTCTCTCATAATCATATGGTGGTTTTGGGACGTTAAACCCCACAAATCAATCAATCAATCATTTCGTGAGCTAACGTATTTGGCACTGGATGTGTAAGATTGCCAACTTGGAAATGAGGGTTCACTATTTTTTTTTCTCAAAACCAAAATTCTGCAATACCATTTGAAGATTTTCTTACGTTAACAGCGTGACAAGCCAAAACTTCTGACGCATACAGGAGGTTATATTTTTACCTAAAGAGGTCACGTGACTTCAAGCCAAGCGTCATGTACCACGTCATACCACTACTGTTCAACTTGAACCGGAGGCAAGGTTTCGTTCGGCGTTGCGTACATATCGCCATTTTCTGCCAGTGTCACCGGTTGGCTCGTGTCACTGTTGTGCCAACAAATTACGCCGCATCGTTCACTGCTTTTTTAGCTTCACTACTGCCAGAGCCAGAGGCGACGTGCCGCTGAACGAGTGACGTCATACGTGACGTTTCTGCTGAGGTCACGTGACCTCGAGTCGTTCAGCTGCGAATACTCTCCCGTCCCGCGTGCATGCTTCGGCATGTGAACTGAACGCCGACTCATGTCGACTTATGTTTCTTCTTATCGGAGATGTATACACATATCGTCGCAATCGTCTGTTAACGCGTCCCGTCGTTGTCAGGCATCGAACTCAGACGGGTTCTAAGTTCACTTACCATCGGTACTTGTACATCTGAACGAGCGCAATCGGAGAAGGAAGAGGCGCGTCGACAGGTCGGACACTTGATGTGCAGTTTTCTTCTGCTTCAGATGTGCGTTTTTCTTGGCATGCAAAGGCAGTGAACATGGGATCAGACATTCATCCGATTCTAGACAGATGAAGGGAGTCCCATATATTTCGCGAGCTTGCTGAGCCGCAGAACTACGCGATATGTGAAGTGGCTTTGAAAAAGTGATGATACCATTTTTTCTAAGGTGCGTTTACTAATAAGCCCTGTTCAGAGACGGCTCTGGGGAAGTTCGAGGCTCACGAAATGCTGACTACCTGTTTTATTCTTATATTTGTCCATTTTCCCGAGGCGCACCTAACGACATCGACACTATAGCTTGTCGTCGGGCTGCTGTACTAGTTCTGGTGCCCTTCACGCAGCAGTCTGGCTAGTTGTGAAACTTCTGATGACGTCAGGCACCAAAACTTCCAAAATACCGCTTGTGCTTCACCGACCACGGAAGTACAAAAAAAAAGAAAGGAAGAAGCCTCACGTCATACAAGTTAAGCCCAGCGTGTTGGCCCGACGTGGGACGAAAACATTAGCGCGTGCGGTTGTTTTTAGTAGCACCAACAACATGTCTATAAGGATCTCCAAAACGACTCAAATGTGGACGCTGGTTCAGAGCAGTTTTTGTTTCGTGGTTATGTTTCTAGATATGGTGACCCACGTTAACAATGATTTAGGCTTGCCATGCATTTGTAGCTTACGAACATACCTATTGATTAAAAGAAAGAATGTGCGGCAAAGACAGTCACGTGAAGGACGCTGACCATTTGTCTGAAAGCCCTGCTTTAAAACGCTTCCTGGGTGGTCTTTGTGAGAGAAATCGGTACGCCTTCAAGTGCTGCCACTCATCGAGCTTCGTAATGAGCGCATGAATCCCGCAGATTTGGGACACGGCGGGCCAGGAGAGGTTCCGGAGTGTCACGCACGCCTACTACAGGGACGCACACGGTGAGTGAACCTTGTGAGCCATTGCTTCAGTCATCAACGTCATCATCATCATCATCATCATCATCGTCATCATCATCATCAGCCTGACTACGTCCGTCGCAGGACAAAGGCCTCTCCCGTGTTCCGCCAGTTAACCCGGTCCTGTGCTTGCTGTTGCCAATTTATACCCGCAAAGTTCTTAATCTCGTCTGCCCACCTAACCTTCTGTCTCCCCCTAACCCCCTTGCCTTCTCTGGGAATCCAGTTAGTTACCCTTAACGACCAGCGGTTATCCTGTCTACGCGCTACATGCCCGGCCCATGTCCATTTCCTCTTCTTTATTTCAACTATTATATCCTTAACCCCCGTTTGACCCCTAATTCACTCTGCTCTCTCCTTGTCTCTTAAGGTTACACCTACCATTGCTTCAGTGAGGCTACTTAGAAGGCGATGGTTGATTAATCCTGAATTGTTTAACTAGCCCCTCTGGCTTGTTACGTAAAGTTACATGACCGCGCTAATCGTAAGTGCATGAAACATGCCTCGAAAAACCCAAATGAGCTGATTACATACCTTTAGTAATGTGGGCAAGTCAGGAGAATAAGTACTTTTCAATTTTTGTTTTTGAGCATCTTTTATTTAAATTATAGAAATTGTTTTTTGTATTTTGTGTTTCAACTTGCGTGACGCAGACATTGCCTGCTTTCTCGAGAAGTATGTCGCGCAATGAAACAGCCATATACACTTAGAAAAAAAAAAGAAGTGTTGCCGGAAGCTTATGCATGCATTAGCGTTTTCGATCGAAATATTACAGAAATTGCATAAAATTTTCTCTAACAATATAGCCACCTTAACTAATCAAAAGCTATAGAGAACGTTCGTGATCAGCGTCATGGAGAATTTTTGTGGCGATGTTTAGCCGGGCTCGCGATTGTGAGCGGCATTTTAGTTCCCGTCTGCTTGTTACGTGCAAAACACCACACACAGCGTGTTATGTGAAGCCCTCAAGAATTTGAGAGCGTACCCGTATTTCGGCGCATAGCTGAGAGCCCATAATTCTGTTGTGGAGTTGTGCATAGCCAGCTGCGGTCTCTTTTGTTGTGCTTGATCTTTGCGAACGTTCCTGGCGGAGTAATGTCGACGATGCTGGTGAGCCCAACGTTACTTGAGTGCGTTACTCGTGTAAACGTTGGTTATTTCTTGTAACATTTGGATCAGGCTGAACACGTGGGAAACAGCGTCTAAAGTGCACATGAATGTGTTCGTACGTCCTGATCCTACCCACCGGTCTTTATTTGAGCTGCACTTGTGAGTGAGACGACTTT
This sequence comes from Rhipicephalus microplus, assembly GCF_043290135.1. NCBI lineage: Eukaryota > Metazoa > Arthropoda > Arachnida > Ixodida > Ixodidae > Rhipicephalus > Rhipicephalus microplus. Next base: position 8,991,165 of record NC_134706.1, on the reverse strand, counting down.
ATTAAATCTCTTGCTCATTGATAGCCCTGATGTATTCATACCACATTAAAGGGAGCCTGAAATGTTTTTCTTTAAGTTTTGTCGGCGTTCAGGCTAGAGCATCATCAAACCGGAAATTTAGAGACATGCCATGTACCAAGGCTGCTACGGACAAATATACCCTCTTTCTCACCGCTGTCTTGCTTCCTCAACTCATGAAACGCGCTGGCATCACTGGCGATCGTGGATATTTGGTTAGTGCACTCGACGATTTGAGCTCATCGCCCAGTCTAGACTTCCGAGATTGCACGCCGATCGGTTGTGTGCAGTCTCGGAGGCCATCACACAGTGCGCCCGGCAGCAAGTTCTCCGTCTGGCAACAGAGACATAGACCGAGGAGTGGTTGATATCTGCTCCCACAGGTGCCGGAACCATACCAGCCGATCTGACTTCTGCGCATTCCTCAGCCAATCATATCAGGAGCCTAGGTAACGTCGCGATACAAGGCCATGTCATTCTGCGAATGGGTGGTTGAAAACGCGTTTGGCTGAGTCGCAGCGATTGCAATGATTCACCGCTTTGAATCTTTGGAATAAATTATACAGCTTACGCAGAGAGCTGAAATCTGTCTGTAAATGACCTCTAGGACTTGGTCTACCGGCCCAAGGTGTTCGTACAAAATCATCATAAGCATCTCAGGGTAAGCGACCTTGTAAAGCGTGCTCCACCACAAGGTTATCCTTACTGTGGAGAAGCCAATACTTGCAAGCGCGAGTGCGAGTTTTAGGTTGTTGCCAGGAGCGTGCAGCAATAGATGTACGACGTGTTTGCAAGATGTTATGTTTCCTTGCCATAAGCAGTTTATGTTAGTATTTACAGGCACTTTGTATGCGGCGTGCATTTCCACACGTCCCACAATTGAAGATGCAGATACTGAAAGGGCAGTACAACCAGTAATATTTATCAACCTATAGATTACGTCACGTGAAAGAATCTGTATGAAAATGAAAAAAAAAACACGTGCACGGTAAACTCAGTTCAGACACCTTTCACACGCTTGCACTGGTCATAGTGTAGATATATTAACACGTATACCCTAAAAAATATGCTAGAACATTGGGTGCGGCTACTTCAGTACCCCTCGTAAACCTCTATTTGTATATTTCCATGGTACAGTCGAGGAAGACATGTGATGGGTCGCAAATCTGTCTTGTTTCGTCGTCTCAGGCTATTAAAATTAAGTAAATATTTATCATTTTACGTTTCGGAACTCGGCTAGAAGTTTTGGCACGCCGTGGTGGATGAGTCCAGATTAGTTTTGACCTTCAGAAGTTGCTAATTAACAACCTAAATTGTAGCGAGTGGCTGTGTTATTTTTCCTGTTTCACTCCCATTTTAGCGTAGCTGCCGTAGCTGGAAGTCGAACCCTCTTCCTCGTTCTTACGCAGCTTCGATGGCATGTAGCTTGGGCAATGGCCGGCTAGATATCGAGCCGTAATATGCGCCGTCTCAGCACCGCAGGCCGAAATAACGAGCTTCAAGTCGGTACGAAGTTTGTTTTCCATTGCTTGACCACTCTTCATCGTTAGTAGCAATATATTAGCTGTTCCTCCTCTGTCCATCACCGCTGTCTACGCACAACTAATCCAAAGCACGAGCCTGCAGTTCGTACGAATGCAGCGTACAATTCGCTGACCGGCTTCCGTAATGACGTGTCCGATATTTAGATTGGCTTACTCCGGTGTTTGCGAACAACTCTAGATCGATGACAACTCTTGCGAACATGGGTCCCAGATTTTGCAGCGCTGCGTGTTTTTCGACGAGATTGAAAGGAACATTTATGAGGTGTCCTGCGTAGAAAGGAGAGAGCGGCCTTCGAGAGGAACCATCGATTACTCGGCATTATTCAGATACCCAAACAAGCGGTGCATGGCGCCTTGGATTCTATCGCGCGCGTTCCCCTGAGACTCTTCATTTGGCTGCACTCTGCTTCAATTTATGTGATGCCCTACTTTGCATGCTTCTCCAAATGCCCATTTATTGGTTCACACTTGACGAGAGAGAAGTTATGTGAAGTTACAGAACGACGGAAATAGATCAATAATTCAGTCAATCAATAAATCAATCAGCCAATAAATCAATCAAGCGTATTTATTTCTACTTCAAAAAGAAGCAGAAGAAACACGTAATCCGCAATTGATGCAAATATACGCAAAAGCTTATCGTTTGATGTGTACACTAAAGTTAACCGCTGGATGCACCTACGTCCATCAAGCCTTCCCCACTTAAGTTCTACATTGTTTGAAGTGACGCAGGCCTCACAATGGTACGATCAATGCCATAATTAGGTTCAGTAACAATTTTCCTGCGTACTTAGGGGCGTGTACTGTTTTTGTTGGCATGCTTTTCTTCCGCCTAACACGAATATCTAGATACACATGCAACCACTTACAATCGTGGGGCTTCGTGCAGCGTATAGGTCAGTCAATTTGTTTGATTAAGACCTTCTCAGCGCAAGTGGGAACGCCCGCGTGTGTGTCCGTGTTGACAGCGTGTCCCGTATGTATTCGTGCTTCTGCATGAATTCGTTTTGTTTTAACACGAAAGTGTTTTATGCCGGGGATCTACCACGGCTCCGCTTACGTACTTCTGTCACGGATGTGACGTTGACAAATATATACACAAGATATTGCAAAGGAAAAAAAAAACCAGGCGGCAAGCATCAGACGCGTGGAATCGAACCAGCAATTTCTCGCTTCTCAGCGCGCTGCGCAAGCTACTACGCCACAGAGCGTACGATGCGTGTAATGCTAACGGCAAGCCATTTATATGCACCACACACCGTTTGGCAGTCCTCAGAGCTTCTAAACTGTAGCGTGTTTTCGTTATCACGGTGGCAAGATGGCGCCACGGGCTCGCGTTGAAGTAAATCTTTAACGTTGGGCGCGCTCCCATGTCGTTGCCTCCACGAATCGCCGCCTCCACGGAGCGTGGTCTCTCCTGCGTGCGCTGTTATCAGACTCGTAATTCTGGAGAAGACGATGGTCACTTCTCACGCTGCCACGGCCGCGTTTATGAAAGGAGCGCGCTGCTGACACACGACGCAGGAAGAAAATGCTAACGGCAAGCCATTTAAATACACCACACACCGTTTGGCAGTCCTCAGAGCTTCGAAACATTAGCGTGTTTTCGTCATCGGTGGCAAGATGGCGCCATGGGCTCGCGTTGGAGTAAATCTTTAACGTTGGGCGCGCTCCCATGTCGTTGCCTCCACGAATCGCCGCCTCCACGGAGCGTGGTCTCTCCTGCGTGCGCTCTTATCCTACTCGCAATTTTGAAGAAGACGATGGTCCCCTCGCACGCTGCCACGGCCGCGTTTATGAAAGGAGCGCGCTGCTGACACACGACGCAAGAAGAATCGGCAGTTATTCGCGCTTGTCCTGTGTATAGTTGTGCTCTCCTTTCGTGTGTCTCTCTTTCTGTTTGAATAGCGTGCGCAATAACGGTCGAGCTGTCACATTTGCTAGTCCGTGCTCGTCCTGCGTATGCTAATTTTTTTGCGTGCTTTCTGCTCGAGGTGTGCGCTGCAAGTTTCTAGCTGCTTGCTGTTCCTAACGTGATTTTGTAATTTGTTGCTGCTACTGAAACAATGCACAATAAACACTCGATCAGCTACCTCTGTAAAGACACGTTTCTTTTTCGTGTTATACCGATTCCTATATAGGGGGATCAGACACGTTTTTCAACAACTATGCAGTATCCAGCCTTGTATAACGAATCATTTTTTATCGCTGTAGAAGAGCACGTGCTTGATGAGCTTCGATTGCAATCTAGCTGGTGCGGCTGCATGTTTTCTAATAACGACAATGTTTTTGTGCTTATGGATACTATACCGATACAAAGGCATGAAAATTCACACTCGAGCAGTAACTTATAGATGTTCTGTCGTAGCGGTAGTGAACGGAAGTGTATACATTAAAATTCTTCACAAAGAAACATTTATAATATAGGGGTCGGTCCACGCGTGAAAGAACCTAGCAGGTGCTTGAAATAAGGATAAGCTAAACCTACAGTTCTCGCGCTTGAAACAATTTTTTTCTATCATGTTCTTTAGCGACCTCTTTTAAAAGAGTGCTGAACTGCTCTGCTTGGCGTGTGATGAAGGCACCGGACTACCTAGGTACGTTAGGGAGTGCGACACGGGCGGTGCCTATAAATCTTTCTTTTCTTAAGTTTTCTTTTTGCATCTTCCTCCACTGTGTAAGAGTAGTCGCTCACAGTTTTTACCAAGAGAGAGAGAGAGAGAGAGAGAGAGAGAAAACATTTATTGTATAAAGGCTTGAGTGAAAGTGAGAAGATCCCTTATTCCAAGAATCCTCTGGCCTGGACCGATACAGAGCTAGACAGAACCAAGGTGAACTTGTTCGCCATTGCTTCGAACTAGTAGACACCATTTTATATTTCGCTTGCTCCCTGAAGGTTGTGGCTAAGCGTGGAGGGAGGCCTGCGAAACAAGAACAAACGGGGCGTTACCATTTTTTTTATTTTAGAGGAATTTATTCCAGACTACCTGGCTAAACATATACGCTTAACACACCGAAAAAACCCACTGAGCTTAATTTTGGTCTTTTCACGATCGCCTACAATATTCTCCCTGACAAGTTCACTTCAACGCTGGTTAATTAGCACTAGGCTAGTTGTTTCAATTTGTGAAACGTAAGAAACAGTCGTGTTATACGGCGATAGGTTCTCTTGGTTCTATCCAATTGCATCACACTTTTTTTTTCATAAGCTACGTGCGGCACCTGGCATATTTCAGGCGCAAGTGCAATGAATAATAGTCGTTAATTAGCACTGTGCTTGTCGTCTTTTATAACGTCCTGCCTGTTTGTTTCCTCTTTTATAATACCTCAATTATACTTTGTGCTCGTCTCACAGCTCTTTCGTCAACAACCCTGCTCTGTCTTCGCTGCTCTGTCTGTGACATTCTTCCGCTCACTAACCCGTGCCTGCTTTTCTCACTTTAGCGCTCCTGCTTCTCTACGACGTCTCAAACAAGACCAGCTTCGATAACACGAGGGTGAGTGAGCACCTCAAGCACTTCACGCGTGCCTCGTCGCATGCCTCGACGTGCCTATACATCGAACGTGCACACAACATATGGCACTCTGCCTGAACATGATCGATTGTGTGGTATCGCTGTTCACGCATGGTTTCAACGAGGGTTAGGAAGGGTTCTCTCTGCGCAATATCTTACCACTGTTCGGAAAGCGAAATGTCCCTATCGGCTCGCCGGATGAGATAATTGCCGTCTTGAAAACATGGCGGCGTGGGCGGATCCAGCCACTAATTTTAAGGGGGGGGGTGCCAGTAAAAGCGGTGAGGGGGGTCCTACAATTTCGTGTTTAGCAGTTACTATCTTCACAGTAACCCCATCGCAGCATAGATATACTGCTAACTTGTTCCGCTTACGGAGGGGGGTGCTGACAAAAGCTTTGAGAAAAAGGCGACCTCCCCCCCTCTCCCCGCCCTGATCTTCCATTGCGTGGAGGTGACACTGGTCAGTCAGTCTACGCGAGGTTGAGCCAATGGGCTCGTTTTCGGAACGGCAGTAACACCTCTGATAATGTTGTTCGCGTATCTGTATGCTACATCTGGCGTTTTCTCAACGGGCGTTAAACTGCTGCGTCCTCAGTTGCTAATCAAACATTAGCCTTTTAGCGACGTCATGGCGACTACAATCCACCTGCTGTTTATTCAAGCTTGTTTATAAACTTTCTTAGTTTCGTATTTAGGGTATACTTTGGTCTGCTAAATGACCCTTCCTTGAAAAAAAAAAACGGTGTGACAAAAAATGATTAGACTTACAACACGAACACAAAATGACGCCGACGGAAGCCCCACGTTATTCGTCTTCTTGCATAAACATTATACGCGAGTCAGGTTGGTTTGCGTATTACGAGTGCTGGATAGTGATAGCTAAATCAACCTCACGCTGACTAACGTCAGCAAAATTGTCATGCTGACCACATCACAGCTCGCCACTGCCACAAGCTGTCGCCCCGCAGAGCACGTTGGCTGTTCCACGTCTCGGTAAAGCATATCAATGTAGCCCTCCGTAGCAGTTCGTCGTGGTTAATGTCTGTGGCGTAGCTTTGCAGCGTTGGCGTCTCTCATAATCATATGGTGGTTTTGGGACGTTAAACCCCACACAACAACAAAGCTTTGCAGCGTTGGGTGCAAAGCGAACGTAGACTGGTCTTTCCCAACCCTGTGAAGCACCCTTCCTATTATTCTTGTTTGGCTAGCAAAACAGACATAACAGTAGGTATTCTTAAGTGCGTTTCCAGTGGAAGTGTATCGTTGCCAGACAACGGAAAGTATACTGGCGTATAGCGCCCGCTAAAAGGGGCGTTAATTGTGGAGTGCTGACGGCAAGCGTTCTTGAAAAGCGGGTGGTTTATACGTGCTAACAGTGCGGGGATCACTAAAGTGTCGCTGTTTTTCTAACAAAGCATTTTCAGGTTCGAAGCAAACTCTATACGAGGTTTCTGGAATGGTATTTCAAAAGCCCAGATCTAGTTGTGTCTTGCCACTACTGTTCTTCTAACATATATCTAGATCTAAGTACATAGCATCTGGAATTTCGCCTCCATCGGCGTGTAACTGCCACTGCCAGGATCGAACCGACATCTTTCAGGCCAGCAGCTGAGCACCGTCACCAAGGTAGCACCGAGGCTACCACGCTTGACGTCCAAATTAACATTTATCAATCCCGAACCTTCTGCTTAGATTCAAGCGCTTATATTCTGTATGCTTCAAAATTATTTAAACAGGCTATGGTAGGTTGAAGTGCCCCTAAACCACTTCCAATATATCTCTATCTTTTTTTGGCCATTTCAAGTGAATGCCTTTTTTAAGTGCCCCTTCAAGAAATTTTCGAATAGAACAATTTCATGAGCACTACGGGTTGTGTCGACGCGGGAAGCAGAGACGTACGTGACGATTGGTAAAGTTACATGATTATCGCCACTTTGGCCGTGTCAGCGGTCCGTCCGTGTCATTCCGCGGGGGCCAGTAACCCGCACCCTGCAGCGCCGCTTGGCGTGGTGCTTCTTTTCATGTATTTCGCATCACTCTAAACCGTTGAGGTGCAACTAAGCGCTCCTCTTCACAGGTGTGAAGCTTGCAAAATAGTGAGCATCACGCAGTGACACGATCTATATCGCGATGCGACCGTAGCGGCCGGTGTCGAACCCGCAACCCGTTCGGGTCAGCAACTGAGCACAATAACCACTGCTCCACCGGGCCGCTGGCTCTAGCGTCATCGTGGAAACAGCGCAAAAAGCACGGCGACTCGAGAAGAATAACACAAGATAGGTGTGGGTCCTGTTCTGCGCTTGTCCTGGCTGAGCTGTGCTTCTTCTCGTGTTGCTGCACTTTTGCGCTTATTTTACTGTGAAGATAACCAAACTAGCTCAGTTTGCCACGCTAACCACTCGCACTGGTAACGATACCTTTGTAATTGCCAGTCGTCGTTCATATAGCAACTTTTGGTGTCGGCTCTTTCCAGCGAGACTTCTTATTTCGTATATCTGTTAACCTCTGTCTGTCATCTAGAAGACGCATCTTCTTGCGCCGGTGACGCTATAGTTTGGTTTTCTGTTTCGCAGGCGTGGCTGGGCGAGATCAACGAGTACGCGCAGGATGACGTCGTCATAATGCTCATCGGCAACAAGGCCGACATCACGCAGGACCGCCAGGTGCGCACCGAGGACGGCGAGAGACTCGCCAGGGTGAGCGCGACCTTGATTATTAGCACTCTCTTTGTCTGTGCGACCATTGCGTCATCTTCACGAACGAGTTGCTGGGCTATGCCTACACGTGCGGGAACGTCGTGCGCTTTGTACATCCCTGGTGGTAATTGTGCAGTTAAAAAAATGAACTCCCTCATCAATTCTAGGGCCAAGCACAGACTGACACACACACAGAGAAAGCACGTCTTTCCGTGTATATACGTCAGCCAGTTGGTGTACCGTTTTCCTATGACTATGTCAGTTTGTGCAGCGCTGAGCGTCTATCGTGACCAACTCGCATGCTTGTTCATTCTCGTGAAGTACGGCGTTTTAAAAGCCAACGTCATGATGTCACTACAAAACAAGATGTTGGGATCGCTTTTCACCGCCCTGTTGTTGTTGTTTTTTTCAACTTGTACGTGATTCTAAACACACCGGAGTTTGTTCCGACGGCCCACATCATATTGCAGCCACAGTGGCTGAAAGTCAAAACCGTGCTACCGTTTTAATCATGCAGCACCATAGCTGCAAACCACGATTACTGCTGTGGCTAGGGAAGCGCGACAACCCAAACCACATAAAAGATTGAAAGAGGGAGCAAGCCAGAAATAAACAAAGAGAAAAAGGGATAAATGGTCAATATAGAAATAAATAAAAAGCAACACAGAAAAAAGCCGGAAAAAAGAAAATAACATAGAGGCGGATAGAAAGAGAAAACAGAAGAGAAGAAAAAAAGAAGTCTGTCCAGCTCCATATTTTCTTCAGGCTATGTATTACTGGGGCCTAGCTGCCTAATTTATTTTAGCTTTTTTTTTGTCAAAAACATTCTGTCGCACATCCCATCGAAGCACGCGGCCTCCGTTAAATATTGATGAGAACTTTATTCAATCTTGAGAAACTTGAGCTCCACAAAAGTTGTACACATTGCATATGCGATGACGTCGAAGTTACTGTGTTCCGTACTCACACTCTCCCATAGACTCCTTATTTAAAAGGCACACCCTCCCCCCCCACCATCTCCTTTGTCGGTCAAGTACCGACAGAGAACAAGCTTGTCAGTGAATGAAAAAAAAAAGACAATGAAGAAATACGTGTACCTTACACAGGCTTGTCGTTGATCTCCCACTTTCTGGGGGCAGTGCAGGGTAGTCAGTGGTTCTCAGAATGCGACATCAGTTGTAATCAGCCGTCTTTATCATCAAAAACCTGTGTGACGATAATCGTACACATCGAGCAATGATGAACATCAGGTCTGGCTGAGTAACAGGGTAGTGAAGAATTTGCAATGTCAACAGCTGGGCTGGTTGGTACGGTTTCATATTAATTAAACCAGCGTAAACGACAGGACTGTCGTTTTTGTCCTGTCGTTTGCGATGCTTTAAATAATATGAAATAATTAGCGTCTACATTTGTTTACTCTGACGATGCCCCCCCCCCCCGCCCCCAAAGGGCCTGAATTTCGTTGTTGTTGTTGTTCGAGGGGGGGGGGGGGGAGGACATTTTTCTCGATTTGGAGTGGGGACCAGGCAACCAGATGTGGTTGAGTGCTATTTCGCGCTTTATATGTCACGACGCAAACTTCGGGGGCTCGGGCGCGTGCACTTGCTCGGCGTTCCACCCCCTGACTACGCCGCTGCCTCTTCTCCGACCCCTTCCCCGAATGTGCGCGTGCATATGCGGCCTCTCCATTGAGTGTCATGCGTTTGGGTGCAGTCGCTCACAGTGAATGACCGCGTGTCGCCCTTTCAGGAGTACGGCGTGGCCTTCATGGAAACCAGTGCCAAGACAGGCTGCAACGTGGAACTGGCCTTCATGGCCGTGGCACGGTGAGTAGCGCATGTTCTTCGCCCATGTGGGGTACCTGTAGACTGCAAGGTGGGCCTGATAACGAAGCTTGTCGATTAGCGTACACAACACGCCGCGCTTCTACATGCAGGAACGCACATGAATTATGTGGTCCACCAACCTATCCTACACAAAATAGGAAATTGTAAAAAATTAGTTATAGCTCCCGGGGTTTTATGCATCTACCAAAGTGGCGATAAGATTAATGAGGCACACCGCACTGAGAGACACCGGAAAAATTTTTACCGCCTGGAGTCTTTTATTGTGCTCCTATATCTAAACGTAAGACAAGTGTTCTTACATTTCGTCTCCTTGAAATGCGGCCACCATGGCCGGGATCCAAACCCATGTTATCGAGCTTAGTGGTACGACACCTTACCTTACCACGGCGGTTCGAAGCCCAGGTCACATGGTCAAACGTATAAGGTCCCCGTGATCAATAGTTTCTTGCACTCTGAATGTTGCTAAATCTTGATAAAAAATAACGTTATCGAGTTCATGTGAACAGTGTACAGTGAAAGTCATGCGAACGTCTTCAATGTGTCTTTGTAGACATGATAGGTGTAACCGTAAAAGACAGGAAGAGAGGTGAGTGGGCCGGTTGACAAACGGGTGATAATGACATCATGGTTGAGAGAGAGAGCAACGAAGGAGAAAGCCAGGGTAACCTCTGGTCATTAAGGGTAAGTGACTGGATTCCAAGAGGAGGCAACACGTGAGGTCGAGACAGACGGTTAGGCGGGCAGGTGAGAATAGGAAGTTTGCGGGTATAACCTGGAATCGGGATGTACAGGACAGGGTTGCTTGGCGAAACATGGGAGTAGCCTTTGACCTGCAGTGGCCGTAGTGATGATGGTGATGTAGACATGTGCAACACTATCAACACTATGGTACAGCTAACACAACCTTCCGTTGCCTTCTTCTGCAGGGAACTGAAGCAGCGGGCGTCCCGGTCGGCGCACGGCGCCTCTGGCCGATTTAACATGACCGAGTACATTCGCCAGGAGAGCCAAGCCAAGCCCAACGGCTGCTGCAGTAGTTAGGGATGGCGCGTCAAGCTCCGGCTGCCCTTCTAGCACCCCCAGCAAACTGCGCACGCCGCCGCCCCGCCCCCACATCGGCACAGAGTGCTCAACCAGCGGCAACCGGTAATGCTGCCGGTACTGGAACTGCTGGCTTCGGGGCCAGCCCAGCACCAGCGAAGCCACGCTGGTCTTTGCCGGAACTACGTACTGCCGCCGTTAACCACTCACTTGGCCTTAAAAGGCATGGTTCGGGGCACGACAGTAGCGTTCGGATCCTGGACGTGATGAGACCAGCTCCAGGACAACCGCTGCTGCCTGGTTGGGAGACCATTTCGCCTGACTGTGCCACCGTTGTGGACGGCTGGTATCAAGCACTGCCCTTGTTTCCGCGTCCGTCGTGGGTGCAGCCCTGAATCCAATCCTCGCGCAGCCAGTCGGTTTCCCGGAGGGTCTGCAAGTCGGCGTGTTCGCTAGTGGATGACGTGTAGCGATATTCCTGCTCGTACCGCAGTTCGTTCGGCACGCGGGTCTTCCGGGGTGGCCAACTGCAGAAAAGGGCTAGATGACACAGCCTGTGGACTGTTGCAGCCAGCCTCCCCGGTTTCCCTTTGAGATACAGCAGTGGAAATATTGCGTTTGTCAGAGTGTAGCATTCGCACGTTACGGCAAGGGGAAGTGAAATGCAAGTGGGAGGGAGAAGACATGAATACTGGGCAGCTGATTATTAGGGCATGTTGTATTTAAAGGTGTGGCTATTGTAGCGAAGAAATACGAGCCAGTTCGTCATTCGAACGTTCGAACGTAACAACAATGCAATGTGTTGAACAAGAGACACGCACAGAAAGAAGTGTTCCCAAGAGCATAACGGGACACTTTCCGAAGAACCACGTCCACGATCGGATACACGTGATCTTGGTGGTTCGAAACCTCGCTTCGCGACAGTTACTTGGGGTGTTCATTCAGTTGTTTACGTAACCTACTCGCGTTAATGATCCAACTATAATGTTTCGCGTAGCGGTCGATGAACGCTGACTGGCTGTGCACTGGTCACATGGCCGTAGAGAAGCCGTGCACGCAAGCTCAAACGCGCGCGCTCTTGCTTTACGCCAAGGAGAGGAGAGACGCGCGTAGAGGCTTGCGTTTTCCCTCTGTTTCCACCCTCCTCTCCCCTTGTTGACCCAGCCTATACGAAACCGCGCCTGTGGTAGCAGCAGATGCAGTGGACTGAAGCTTGGACTCTGTTGGACTGTGTGCACGTGCGTATGTGTCTATCTGTACGTGTGTCCTCGACTGTACTACGTGTCCATGCGGCAACGGTCGACAACTGACGTATGTATGCGTGACCCCCTTCCGCGAACTAAATCTCGTGCGTTGGTCTTTTAAGTGAGAAACGATTCTCATAGCGGTGCGCACACTCGAGGCAGTATTTTTCAATGTCTTCAATTCAAAAAGTTCTGCATTCAAAAGGTGTAGCGGTTAGCATGATACGCGAGGCAAGTATACCTCGGTTGTTTGTATCGCGAGATTTTCTCGGACTCGAGATTTTAGAGAGACCTACGTGGTTCATCGTTGCCATCGGTTAAAAGAAACGTGGCTGACAGCAGCCAACTCGCCTATGCCACGAGAGAACCAGCGTTTTCCCAAGTTTGCAGTTCAGTTGGCGTGTTCCTGGGCATGGACCACTTGATGGATTTCAATTCATTGTCGTGTCTAGACAACAGCATGACGTTCTACGTCCAGCTGGCCTCAACACTTTTCGGCGATGCCCGCACTTGCACTGCAAGAGGCTGGCGTGGCAGACTGCGAGATGGCATCAGTTCACCCTGATCATGCGTGGTGACTTATGGGACACTCAGTATTACTGTTATCGTACCGTCTACAAGCATTGACGCTGTGTTCTTCAGTTTGTCTTCCATGTGCAATGTCTGAAAGTGGCTGCACAATGGCGTTCCGATTTCTAAATGTGTCACGATTCGGTAAAAAATGTTGTTGCGATCTGTCTTTGCACCCAGTTCATAATGTCACCCGAACTTGTTGTTAAATCTAACCGCAGACTTGTTTACTTATTCACACGTCATTCTATAGCACGAATATGGATGTATAATCATTAGCAGTGTGGACTGGCTCTATGAATCTGTTTTTAAAGGTTTTAAAGACCGGCTAAATGCAGTTATGAAAGCATAAGAAGTGTTCATGACCCTACATGCTCAAGTGAAGAGATATCTCTGGCAATTCACATTCCTATCGGTAAATTACAATGAACCATTGAATAAGTGTGAATTCACTGTTCCAACTCACCTCGCACATGATAGTACATAACTCGTTATCTCTCCTGGTCTGATAAACTTGTAATTATGCCTTCCCTGAGCTTATCTTCACGGGTAATGTCGTTTGCCAGCATTGATGAATAAAGAAACTGGCCTTAAAGGGACACTAAAGGCAACTATTAAGCCGACTTTGATTGTTGAAGTAGCGGTCAACAAACCTCGTAGTGTTACTTTTGTGCCACGGAAGGGCCTATTTTGAAATAAAATCACGTTTTAGTGATCCGCATCGGGTTAGCGCACTTCAAATTACCCGCCTCAAGAAGCGGACCGACCGGACCGACTCAAGTCACTGCTGCCGTGCACAACGTTGCCCGGCTTTACTGCGCTAGTAGCAGCAGACTGAAAGCAGCGGGAGCCACAGCAGTAACAACGGCCATTGATCAATTTCCCGCCATTGGCTCCAAAACTACATGCGTCTTTTTATTCAACTACGCCCCGCTAGATGACACCACGTGTCCAACGTAACTACGCGAAAGTAGAATTTTCGAACCATTCGCGCCATTCGCCATAGTAACGTCCGGCGGTTCTTTTTTTTTTTTTCCATGGATCAAACAGAAACGTACAGACAGCATTTTATTGCGTCTCTTGATGCACGAATCAGTGCAGCTAGATCAATTATAGTGATTATGGTAAGCTGTCCGTCTGATGTCATCGGGATCATTTTGAGAATGTCCTATGGCGGCGCATGTGTTCTTGTGCATTTACCTCAATTGCTCGGTAAGTAGGGCACTGTTGTTGATAATATTGTCGTTTTAGATGTCATACATTGAGGTTTCACTACGACGTAACTTGTTATTTGACTTTAGTGTCCCTTTAAAGAATGTACGTATTGCACCGCGTACAGTTGAATGTAATTGTTCAGAAAGTGTTGCACGATATGTTTCTGACCTCGAAAGCTCCGTTGTGCTCACATTCGCTGCAGATTCACGGTTGAATACCCACCTATCTAGAGGCGTCACTCAACGTGGCTGGGTTGTCGGGGCAGTGCATTAGGCAGCATACGCAGCTTCGTTGCTAATCGGTTCTGTGGAATTCCGCGAGGTGGCGGCAATTCTTCTTACTGCTTCATTTCACATGATAAAGCACCATGTTTGCTTTCGGGAGATACAGGGTGGTTTGTGCCGGTTGCGCATGTGTGCCCTCTTCCGCTTGTGTTCCTTCTTCACGGTCGAAATGGATGTTATTCCGCTCCGTGCGGTATCCACAAAAGTGCGTGGTCAAATCAGATTGTTTCGCTGTTGTTACACTTAACGCAGTGTCTCAATATGCTTTTTTTTTTAAGTTGAGTGTTCAATATTACATATACACCGGATGCTCGAAATGAATATCACCTTATTTCCTCAGCATTGCACTGTCATTTCCAACGCGTTCCGTAGTATACCATACGGCAACGTGCGGCTGCAGGCACGAACAGTGACCTAACGTAGCTTCCATCGGGGAGGTTCACTGGCGCGCCAGCATGTATCTTCAATTGGCTGTATCACCAATAAATGTAACCACAACAAACGCGAAGACCTCTCTGCTGTTCCAGACATGTTTCTTTTTCTTTCTTTTTCTTTTTAAGAAGCGTGCGTGACTCCCAAAGAAACACCGAGTGCGGGGGCTGGTACTCGGGGGGGGGGGGGGGGTGTTCGCATTTTACTACTACGCACAAAACGCTCATTTACAAGCTGATGTCTAAGATAGCAGCTACCTGTTAAGGTCGCAGCGACAGCCTGGTGCCGAAGAACGGTGAGATGTCCTCGTTGACGCGGAAGCCGCTGCGCCGACATAATTTTATAACGAACCTGCAAAAACAGCCCGGGTGCACTCACATTCGGCATTCGAACATTCATGCGCGCGAAGATGGCAACGCACTCATCCTTATTGTCGGGCTTCTTCTCGAGTGTTCTATACGAAAACATGTAGTACATCCTGGTGTCACTACAGTGGGTGTTCTGGTTTAAAAAGAAATGCATTCGTTTTCGTTGTGTCATGTTGTGAGATTCCTTATCCACTCCATCCCCACCCTCCCTCGACCTCCTCGTTACATGGCGTGTGTGTCGTTGTTGAGCGCGGGGATAAATTCACAAGCCCACACTAGCGGGTACCTAGTAGCAGAGCAACGGTTGTATAAGATGTTGTTGTGGGGCGTTTCCCGTTCGAGTGTTGCATTCTATGGTGTAATTGTTCGATGTATACATGACGGAGGCCGGTGTGCGCCGCCGCCGTGTTTCATAACCTGTGCGGCACAACTCGTACGTGTCGCAAGCATTGAGCTGGTTTCGGTTGCCTCGAGTGACGCCTCTGAGTCCGTGATGATCGGTCGTGGATTTTTTTTTTTTCGCAAACTACAACGTGCACGCTTAGACATGTCGTTCCCATGAGTGCATGGTCTCATTGTCACGGTGGATCTGTCGTAAAGCGGCAATTCGAATCCGTTGATGTGGGCCTCTTCCGACAGGTGGCGGTGCACCCGTGCTTTCACTAAAGCCCCTAGCTTTCACGTGAACGTGCACAGGTTTGCAGTCAGCATTTCTATAGCACTGCGTACAACTTCCGGAGAAGTGTGCACAAGACACATGGTGCTTCGTTTCTAAAGCATACCAATCCGCGAAGTGGCTTCAAGCCAAGCCGAAGCCTTCGCACATGAAGCCCAAGCACGACAGTACAGATTTGATGAAAAACTATCACTTCGTTTCGGACATAGCCTGCAATCCTCAAAGTGCTTTCTGTTTCTTTAGAAGTTATATTTGTCGGAGTGCGAAGAATAGTGTGATGCTTGAGCAACCCGCTCGGCTGCTGCGCGCTGTTATATGGCTCCGGGTGTCCCACTTCGTTCTGCCTGACACTGATTGATCGGCTGTCTGTTCGAATAGGCACTGCTTGGGTCGAATTCGTCCCTATGCAACGCTTCACACTATACTTGTAACTCAATTCGGAAAGCTTCAGAAAGCTATAGGATAGGGCCGCGTTCACTATCTCTCACACACATAAAGGATTTTCTTAGAATTGTTACCTTTGTAAAAAAAGATCTGCAAGCTGGCTTTCCTGCGAAACTGTATTTCCGAACGAAAACAGTCGATCACAGAATGCTTTTGCGGCTCTAAGTGCGTTCACACCTCCACATACGCAAGATTGTGTGTGAGCCCCACGAAGACTTTTCAAAGGAGATGGCGGTAATGCACCCGTTTACGGTGCACAGAGAGGGGGGAAAAGGGGAGAGAAACTGAAGACAGTGGCCAGTGTTTAATGGAAAGAATAGTTATGCTATAGTCGAAAGTCGATGTTGGAAACTATATCCGCCTGTGCGTGCGCAGACTAATCTGCGAAGTGTCATCCCTTATTTGCAGAGCCAGAGCAAATAACAAAGACAAAGTGAAAAAATTGACCGTGTATTTGCCTGCTTCACTGCAAATGTCGTCAAAAGACGGTAGTCTTCTGCCGGCATTCTTTCGCGCCTAGCATCGCGTTTTCAGCGCAGCCTAAGAAACACTAGGGTCCTTATAATTACGTATCTACATATTTTCTACTAAAGGAACACACCGTCTAATACTTACGCATTGATGTTTCGCCTTAGATTTTCGTAATATTTGCTTTTTAATCGACAATGTTCACAAGTATGAACACAACCACCAGTTGAAGATGTGGGTAGCTGAATCTTGTGACATACAGACAGACAAAAATTTCTGCGTTCAAGTCACATCTTTGTTGTTTGCTTCGGTTAAGAACGCACGGAACAACAGCACTTGCAACGTTTACTTTTCTTAGAATTATTCCTGAGAAATTCTAGCAATCATGATATGCTAGGCTTATCATTAGCCAGCGTAGTTGGCCCAATCGGAATGAGCGCTTGCGACCTTACAGTGAATTCGGCCACTGCCGCACTCGGTTGATAATTCGACGTCACGTGCACTTATAGAATGAGAACTGGCAGATAACCAGCCTGGCAGGTATGATGTTTTTTTTTTTTTGCATTACAATGCTATTCTTTTTAGTATTTTGGCCTCTTCTTTAGGTTCAGCTACAAGTAATGAACTTCAGGTGGTTAAAATTATTCTCGGCCCTCCTGTACAGCGCGCCACGTTATCGAGTCGCCGTTTTGGCTCGTATAGTCAAATTCGACAATTCATGTTAATCATGGGTCCGAGCTTCGCTCCGCCCGTTCCGTCATATCAACGGAATCGGCTGGCCGTGAACGGTGGATAATCGTCGAGAGGAATGAATTCTTACGTGATACCAACCCTTTATTTATCGTGCTTATCTTCGTTCGAGTAAGTCAAGTTCTAACACTTAACCTTAATTGCCTCCTTTCACGCGCGCGTACTTTATTTATTTTTTAGACCCTTATTGTTGTTGTCCTTTTTCGTTACGTATCACGACGACTGTATATAAATCGCCTCAGCCATGTTCCTTCTTTGAAAGTGGAAAAGAAAATCCGACGTTGCCCTATAGAGTGAAGTATCTTATTTCGCGGGAACTTTAATTCACTACAGAATGTTTCATATCGCGCGACGTTCGAACCAGTTGCTCCTTGAGTTCGGCGCAACAGCTGTGCTTATGTATTCAATTGTATTAGTACAAGGAGCACTGCTTCAACATGACTGAATCTTGATCGTTCAGCAAAAGGCCTATCATTGAGGAATAATTGGAGAAGTTGAAACACGTTCGCAGTGTAGCAGTGCAACGACGATCGTGTACGTTCCTCGCCTCGCCTTCGCGATTATGCAGTGCAAACGAACGGCTCCGATGGAAACCGCTGTGTTAGTAAGAAATACGACCATATCCGATGGGTGCACAGAAGATATTGCAGGGTGCGAGAAACTTGGATCGGTTGGCAGCAGCATTATACTCGTGAAGGTCATAAGCACTCTTGTGTGGTAAATGTATGTACTGCTTGTTTCTGTTTAGTCGTAAATGCACGCTCGTGCAATAATACTTGGTGGTTGTTGTGAGTACTTTACGAAAATGGCAACTATAGTTTCGTCGCGTATGTTGCGAGCCAGTTGAAAGGAAAAGTCTTTCGATTTTCCGCGGAATTAAAGTGACCATCACTCGTTTGCCGAATCAAACACAATGCGGAAAGCTCCAATGACGTCATTGTCAGTGGACCTCCGACAAAACGGTGCATGTGCGCAGGTAGGGTATGTGGTCGAAAACTGCACATTTCATTCAACTGCGATGCGTAACATGTCCACTCACTCACCTGCTGCATCTCGCTCGCAGTGATGAAAACGTTTGCGCGTCGTCAACTTTATAGATACTTCCGAAAATGAGTTCGTGGTAAAGCGCACCCCTGAACGATGTGTTCAACTTTGCTTTTTTTCACGCGTGTTTTACAGTGTATACGTAACAAATTTGTTGTTTCAATCGCTGTTCTGTTGACATTCCTCAACCAACAGGATGTGTCGTACGGTGTTTCTGAAGAACGATCGTTCTTCGAGCTATTTGTAATGGCATTTATGCCATCTACGCGAAAACAGCGTCGGTGCCCACCTTGCACCTTGACTGTAGGCGTTGTGCGTCGCTGCAGAGTGTATTTGGCTGGGCCTATCGCTCGCTCGTTGTATATAGGTGTTTTTTTTTTTTCAACAGGCTCCAACGGGGCCGCGCATATTATGCCTGTTTTTTTCGTGTATTCTGCATGCGAGGTGCTGGGGGCGAAAATTTCCTCCTAAAAAAAAAAAAATCGGTGGGGCTTTTTATTGACATCTCCAATTGCACTGATGTACACTGAGCGCACTGTCCTAAAGTCTCACAGTGAATGTGTCCCGGGTATTTCAGTTCTTCACCGAGTGCATTTTGGATGAAGCACTAACCGGTGTTGGCGTCGGTGACTTCCTAGTTGTGCTGTTGCAATTCCATAGAAATCGCTTTGACACGGTGTTCACTTGTGACTAATAATTCGCAACTGTGTATAGTTTAATTTATTTTGCGTTTATGCGTGATTTGCGTAAGGTGAGTGCAGCATAGTTCCATTGTTTAGTTCTTGAAGACAACAACAGGTGGCTTGTGAAACAGCCGTTTGTCTTCGCAACTTTATCTAGGAAGCGTAACTTGGACTTTTTTTTTTCTTTGTCACCGTGGTTCTGACTGACGTTGGTGCTTTCGAGTAAACGCACTTTATATGTGAGAACTCGCGGTTCAATCTTAGACACGGTTGTACCTGTTTAGACACTCTCCAAGATTTCGATAAGAAAGAAACGCAGAAGCTCTGACTCGTACGTTGTTCGGCACTTGTTGGAAATGACCAGGCATTTCGTGCTTCACGGGCCGAAGCACTGAGTGGCCGACTTGGTGTCACGGAAATGTACGCTTTTCGACGTTCTCTGCGCACCTCTTGCTTCGAAGATGAGTGTTGCTCGTCAAAGGCAGTGAAGGGATGGGATCGGGATGGACCTGTCTCGGACATATCCCGACGCGGCTACCTCGTCTCGCGCGGGACTGGAGCAGTGAAGACAAATACTAAGCCGGGCTTGGCTGGTTGGCATTCATTTCGCCTGCAGCGCCACGGTAACGAGTTAATAAGCACTCGGCACCTGTATTGTGTGTTTCGTCGTTCATAACGTGCCACTTTGCGTCCAGTATTTTACATCCGCACTTTATTATATCTTAGGTGCTCTCGAGGCCGGTGATTGCATGACCCTTTTAGAATCCTGTTTTACATCACCTTGAGGATGTAAAATGCGATTTTATAAGGGTCATGCAATCACTGATCTCAAGGATACCCAAGATATAACAAAAAACAAATCGTTGGCCGTAAATGAGGTAAGATACGTTGAGTTCATAAAACGTTCCACAGATAGATGGCGTGTTAAAGTGATGCAGCGTTTCGCTGTCTCTTTGAACAGCTATCGAATGCCTCATCAGGGTCTGTGAACGCAAGGTTCTCGAGACGAAGCTGCGTTAAAGTGCCCGACTGAGTGCTGAGCTTTACGAATCGTCTGAGTGGACAACTCGCTAACGGTGTTTTAAATCTTTTCAGACATATCCCTTCTGAGCTAAGGAACTGTGCAGGGTTAAGCGCAGGTCACCCGTTGCGACTTGCACTGCAAGTGAAGTGGTTCTATGCGCAGTGGTAAGCAAGGGGAGATGGCGGACGCAGCTGATCGTGAAAGGACTGCATGATGTCGTGTACTCGGTGGGGTCAGTGAGCTGTGCTTGTGGGTAGCAAATAATTCACTTTTTTAACACTATTTTTTGAAGGGACACTTAAGAGCGACGCTTGATTAGCTTCTACACCACAAAACATTCTTCCAGAACTTGTTTTTGTTTATTTCGCCGTAATAGGGTCATAATAAGATTATAACATGCCGGTCTGAGTTACGTTTTCCTGCTTTTGAGGCCAAAACTGCAGTGTCAGTTCGCCCTTAATATGTCTAGGCTCTCTGTTTTTTTTTTTTTTACGTGCGTACGTCTGTGTGTATGTATATACGTGTAATGGGCCAGTTGCGGCTTGGCAGTAGTTCTCAAAACTCCTTTTTTTTCTTTGCTAACGTGAAATTTAGCTCGCATTTATCAATTTAACTATTGGCCAGGGAAGCCGTCACTAAGCTTAGGGACATCATGGTGGCGAATTTTCGGCCTACCACGAGAGGACTCTTGAACACGATCTGATCTTGTTGGGTTTTCAATCATTCGCTTCTTGTTCCCACGATTCGCCAGAGGCGAGCTGTACCACGACAGCTCACGTCTGCCCGAGCGTGTGAACCGGAACGGAACCTTCGAGAATCGAACAACAAGAAACGGTTTGCAACGTCCCGCACAAAGTGTCCTTTAAAGGGCCCCTAAACCGCGCAGAGGCCGAAAATTCGTTGTAGTTTTGCACTTGTGCCAGAGTCCGCGAGAATCCTTCGACACGGTGCTGTCATAGCGGAGTTACACGTTTGATGATCCGAAAGTGGCTCACGCTCACTTCGATAAACTCCGTTGATCGGCTTGTCTCTCCTGGACGAGTGCTCCTTGCCTTGCGAGGAGGAAGAACTGCAGGCAGACGAACAGGTTCTTTTTATGGATCACATGACCAGACGCGAATGGCGACTGCCAAACGCTGGGGATACCGAGAGATCTGCGAAGTACAAGGCTTTTTTTTTTTTTTTGGTGGGGGTGGGGGGGGGGGGGGGGTAGCGTGCCTACGGCACGTAGCGCTAGCATGTTTGACCCTGTTGATCGTACCGGCGTTCTGAACACGGTGTGTGGGTTTTCTTGAAACGTTAACAAATTATACGAAGTGGCATAGGGGCCAATTGAACGTTAAATATCTTTTTTGTTGGGGCCTCGCATCGTGCAAAGCTAATTCAATCAGCTGAACCTTTTTTTGTTTTTCTGAGTGTCCCTCTCGGAAGTCAGCTGCCGTTTATAACGTAGCCGCACCCACAGCCGTGCGTTGTTATGTCGTTGTCGCGAAGTTATGTTGACCACTGTGAGATGTTGACATGAACGAAAAAAAAAAGGTGTGTGTGTGTTTATGTACCACATTAAAAGATGCGTGTTCAGCGTACGTGGCTATATGTAGGCTATGTGATAGAGCAGTGACTTTATGTGATTTCGGTGTTGTTCTTGTTGGGAAGGGAGCCTCTCGTCGAAGACTCAAGATCCGAGAGGGTTGTTGCTGAAGGACGGTGTTACACGCGAATGTACCGTTAAAGAAAACACGCGCAGGAGGGCTAATCGTGCTACTATGTATAATGTTGAAATTATTACACGCTACGCAAATAAAAGCGAAGTGTTTGACGTGTTCCATTAATGTGGTGTCTTGCATTCTTTAAGGGTTGGCGGAAGTACCTGTCAACCCTCACACCCGTGTTTAGAATAGATGAATGAATAAATGAATGAAGGTCCCTGTCTTCAAGCCTTCATTCTTTGTTTGATCCCTAAACACGTGTCGAAATCACGCCGGTCTATTTTGAACTCTGCGGAAGGATGGACGTGACAAGAAGACCGCTTGTGTACATGCAGTATACGACTGTTTCGTGTCTGTATAGGGCGCGTTACAACATGCAAAACAAATAAATAAATAAAAGTTACACCATCTCGCACTGAAGAGAACCATGAGCAGCATGCGAAGCAGCGCATGGATCGACTTAAAGTTCCGTTCGTCACGGGCACCTTGCTCGATGTACTGCGTCCTGGCAAGTGGAGCACAGCAGGAATTCACTGTAGTTCAGTCTGTTGCTGTTACTTGTCCCGAACTCTTGTTGGAGCACGCCGCGCTGGAGCACGTGGGTTCATCACGCGTCTTCTCGTTCCCCGACACCACCACGCGATTGGTGAGAGAGGAGGACATATCCACTTACGCAGGCCCGTATGCGCTAGTGCGTTCGGGCCTGCCTTTCCTAGAAGAGAGAGATGAGGGCGCGTAGAAGGTGAGACACAGGTGGAGGGGACGCGCATGCGCTGTAGGGATGTGGATGCCAAGGGAGGAGAGGGGGAAAAAGTCGTACATGGGCAGTAAGGCGCGTAGAAGGTGAGACACAGGTGGAGGGGACGCGCATGCGCTGTAGAAATGTGGATGCCAAGGGAGGAGAGGGGGGAAAAGTCGTACATGGGCAGTAAGGGTGGTTACGCCGCACACCGGATTGAATTCCGCCATGGGCTGTTTCGCTTCTAATAAATAAAGAGGGCGAATCAGAATGGGAAAAGGGCAGGGAAAAATATATGGGCTAAGTCCCGTAGGCTAGCTTTCACTGAGCAAGGGGAAATGGGAATAGAAATTTAAGGAGGAGGAAAGAAATGACACTATTTTCCGCCGACGTAACAGTTCCGCGTTTCATATCACAAACGGCTAATTAGTCCAGTATCCTCGAGAAAACGCAACAGCGCTTCCGTTACCTTTCGGGAACTGCAGGCAGTCTCGTGGTCCCGATATTCTTGTGACAGTGAAAGCGCTTCAATCCAGGTGACCTAGAGCACTCCGGAGATGCGGCCTCTCGATTGACTAGGTCCAACTTTTCTTGTGGGCCTTTCCCCTCGATTTTCAGTAACTTGTGCGTATAGAAGAAATAATGTGTTGGGCATGTTTTAAGTCCCAAAACAATGAAACATTATGGACAATCTCCCCGAAGGGAACCCCGACTGGACGCGAAGCAGCAGCGGTGCGCACGGCGTTGACATTGTTGAAACGGGCGTCGAAGTGGGCGCTAGAAGAACGGTTCGAAGCGAAACTCGGTGTAGCGTTTATTCGAGTAAACGGATGTATGAAATGCAGGGACACGGGAGGCGGGTTAGATTTTGTGTAAGATCCATCCATCGCATATAAACGAGCAGAAAGAGTAGGCAGATTTAGTCATGCGTATAGTGAACTAGAAGATATTCATATTCTATAGACACGCGTCCGCAACAACCGCACCGGCGCAGCCTGCTAGCCATTTGCTATGGCAGCCGGCTGCGTCCTACCGGTAAATCTCTTTAGGGCAACTAAATCTCTCTAGTGTTTCCACTGGACGTGCGGTCGAGCGTTACGGCTGGTGGAGAGGGTGAAGCGAGGGAGAAGTGTGTAGCGAGCTGGCGGAGGAGCCAGCAGCTGCTGCGGATGAGCGAGAAAGTCCCGCAAACGCGCAGCTGCGACTTGACCTACTTGGTATAGTTCCAGTCATGTTTAGGATAAACTGTGGTTCCAGCCACTACGGCGAGGGGAGCGCGGTGTGGTGCGTTGGCGCAGAGACACGGACAGACAGCCTTACACAGGCTTGTCAAAGGGCTGATTCGCATCTAATACGATTATGTGAGACGCCGTAGTGAAGGGCTTTGGAAATTTAGACTATAGCAACTCCAGGCAATTCAGAGGGTTCCAGAAAGAGCGGAACATCACGGTGTACCAGGCTCCCAGCCCCAACTTGGACGCGGCCCGTGGTTCCCGCGGGTCCCCGATAAGGGTTAATTCACGCGGAAGCTTCTCAGGATCAAATAAAGTTAATTCTCTCTCTCTCTCTCTCTCTCTCTGTCTGTCTTTTTGTCTGTCTGTCTGTTTGTCTGTCTAAATCGATGTTTATTGCTGAAACAGCGGTCAAGAAACCTCGCTGTGCTACTGTTGTACCAAGGAAGCGCTTATTTTGAAGTAAAATCATGTTTTAGTGGTCCGCATTGTGTTAGCATACTTCAAATTACCCGCTTTAAGTGAAACCTGTCACGTCACTGCTGCCGTACACACTGTTGCCCGGCTCTACTTCGCGGCCGCCGACACTAGTAGCAGCAAAACGAGAGTAGCAGGAGCCACAGCAGCAACAACGGCCATTGTACAATTTCCTGCCATGACCTCCGAGACGGTAAGCGTGCTTGGTTCAACGGGCCCCTCTAGATTGCTCGACCTGTCCAGTTTAACCAGGTCAAAATGAAACTTTCGAACCACTCGCGCCATTCTCCACAGTAACGTTTGGCGGTTCTTTTTTCTATGAATAAAACAGAAACGAACAAGCAGCATTTTATTACGTCCCTTGATGCACGGAAGGTCCTTCATTTAGTGTAGCTAGATCGATTATTAGTGATTGATTGTAGGCGGTAAGTCTGACTTCATCGGGATTTTGTTGCGAATACTGGTGGAGTATGTTTTTTCGTGCATTTACATTATTTCTCTGTAAATAGGCCACTGCTGTTGATAATGTTGTTTTTTTAGAGGTTGTCATGCGTTGAGCTTTCACTCTGACTTGTTAATTGAATTGTTATTTGACTTTAGGTTCCCTTTAACGTATTTGGACAATATCAGTCAGCTCGACAAACTACAGCTATGCCTTGAAACCACGCAATCAGAAACTATTAACGCACGTCCTCACCCAATGTACAAATGATACGAACTTTCCTCTTTATATTTTGTTATATCTTGTATCTTAACATGTCTTTTTTTCTCTCGCTCTCTCTCCCTATCCCTATACTTACAATAGCTTTCACCACGCATAGTAGAAAGTCAGCGATTTGCATATGCTGGCCAAATTATGTGCTTTTCAATAATGAGTTCTTTCTGTCGGGTTATTGAAGACCTTGTGGCGGTAAAAACTTTATTTGTGCTAAGGCCGAAAAGTAAAGCAATATTAAAAAAAGTAATGCAGCGTTGTGGGTGGCCTCCGGCTTTCTGATTGAGCTAGGCTGATCAAGAAGTTTCGTTACTGCTACAAAATTTGCGCATCTACTTTGCTGGTACAACCACACTGTCAGAATGGGCCTTTTCAGCGTAGATAGTCTACCCATGCACGCCCGCGTCGGTGAGGCACGTGCCATAATTTTGCTGGCCAAGCAGGCGATGACAGGTGTAGAACAAGCACAGTCTGGTGAGATAACGCACAAATTCTCCCTCCACCCCCACTACACCCTCCTCAAAACAAAGAGGGGGGTATAAAGATATAAACACGCCAATACAGGCCTCTGCGACCGACGCCTACTGGCGCGCGGTGGGCCTGGCTTCGGAGGCCAAGGACCACCACTTCCGATTTCGACGTGCTCCACTCTAGATTACTGTAAGTTTCCCCCCTTTATGCTGTATTGTCAATAAAGTTGTTTCACTCACTCACTCGAGAGTTCCGTGATGGTTTTGTGTGTGTGTGTGTGTGGATGGGGGCGTGGAGAGGGGGAGTTGGATAGCGCCACGGTGGATAGCGCGGATTCAATCATCCACACACGCTATGTGGCCTCCAAGATTACTGCTAGTGCAAGCATGGTCGCGAATACTCGAGCACACAAATTGATACAACAACCGCATGTGTTGAGCTAGCTTCAGCTTGTTACATTTTCCTTATAGATTTGCGCTGCAACGGTGCTAGCGTTGACCTAATCCAAACTCGACTGGTTTCCCGCGCTTTGCAAGCAAACGACTGGAAACACAAGGAACCTTTCCTTCTTCCGTGACTGGAAACGAGCCACGAGCAGAACGAGCGCCCGCCGGATGTTTCATCCATGACCTACTACACTCCTGACCTGCCCAGAGAGCACCTCTTCCAGCGCCCACGTTCTAGTTCATACCTTCTGCCGCTAGGGCCGTCACCTACGAGCGGCGTGGCGCTAGGCAGCACCTGTTCGCTGTCGTCTGCTTCAGCCATCGCTGTGGCAGTGCAAATCGTTCTTATTGTGCATGAATTGTGTATGAATGTGTAAAATATGGCAAATAAAGCGATATGATTCCTCGTCAGAGTTGGCTGCATTCGTGTGGACGTTTGAAGCAGAAATAGAACCGTAAAAAAAGCACACAAAGGGTCACAGTGGCAAGCAGACGGGAACTTTTCTACAAATGAAGGAAAATTTATTATGAAAATATTTCTTGAATGAAAACGTAGTCCAACGAGATAAAAAAACTATTGTTAGGCATTCATTGTTCACACTGAATCACGATGGTTCCAGACGATACGCATACACAAATTGCAGAAGATACGCAGAAACACAGTAGGTCGTGTGCAGAAACTTGCAGACGGCAGATAGCTGCAGTAGTCAGCTCTAATAGTGGCCGCGTGCAGTTTTTTTTTTTTAGATGAGCTGACACCTCAAATGTAAGTATGGTGTATTGCTGCGTGCCATATTGCAAATCGGAACAAGGCAAACAAAGTAAAGTAAGTTTTCACGAGTTTCCTGCCACAGACATACGGGAAGAATGGATCGAGGCAATTGGAAGAAAAGGTGAGTCTTGTGTTTTTGAGAGTCGTTTCAATTCAGAACGAGTTGCAAGCTAGCAAGAAGCACCAGGGTGCTTTAGTAAACTTTATTTCCGTGTGTTATGCTAATTCACTGAGCTAAAAAACATGAAAGCTTTTTTAAAGTACCGCGGCTAATATGGCAGGCTCCACAAATAGTGCCAAGAAATTTAAATATAGCACACAAGAAAAAAGTAAATATACGAAATCTGTAAATTATGTAAAAATGCGTAGCGGTGGGTTGCGAGGGGTTCGAGCACCCTTCCCGAAGGCTGCCTCAACAAATGCCGCCGAAATCCATAAAAAAATTAATGATATGAAATATTTACGTGCTGCCTCCACAGTTTGTCTCTCTGTGTGTGTGTGTGTGTGTGTGTGTGTGTGTGTGTGTGTGTGTGTGTGTGTTAGCGATGGACAACTCTTGAACACTGGGTGTCACTGAAGTTAGCGACCGAATTTGGTCAAATGTATTTCTCATCTCAAACCTCTATCTTCCCATACAGCTTTGTTCGTTTCTGTATAAGCTTACTTAAGGTAATTAGAAACGTTACGCCGGTAACGAAATGTGGCGATTAACTGTTCACTCTATATAGGGCTGGCAGGCGGTCGGGTATAATGACATAATTGAAGTCCTTCGTGCAATGAGCCCATCGGCTCTGTGAGGGTTAAGAGACCCAGCCGGTGAAACCGAAATGAGGAACCTGGAATAATCAGCGACAGATACTCTATTTATGTGCGTGCTGCATCTGAGATTACATCATGCATGACAAAGATTCGTTTTGGAGAATGCAAAAGAACAAAAACCACTGAAGTCATCGTCGTCAACGGCGGAGTCATTGTACAGGTTAGAGGTTTGCGCTCTAAACCAAGACCAAGGCGCTCAAGTGCGCCTCGGTTTCGGCTCTGTCGTATTGGGTCGCGCTTCGTTACTGAGCAGCCATTAGGAAATTCAGCTTTGTTATGAAACCTTGTATAGCCAATGAGCTCTTCGAATAAAGGGCTTCAAGTATGCCACTGGACTCGACCACGTACCATCACTAAACATCAATCGACGAATGTAGTCATCTAAAAAGACATTTACAAAGGCTGCGAGAAAATATGAAAATGCACTAAATGGGTATACAGGTACTTCCCCAGAATAAAATCGTGGCTATGCTTTTTCTTAACCTCCCCATTTGGCTTGTTACATTTTGGAAAAATTAATTACAAAAAAGGTGTTATGGACTGTTATTTTGCAATCTTGCTAGCCATGCGTATACGCCTTTACCTTTGATGAAGGTTCAGGAAAGCATCGCTGGGAGCCCAGCGACCGGTCGAAGGTATGCAGCCTGCATTTTACCGCTGAAGATTACAGAACAGTGACGAAAAGGAAGATGTTGAAGCCCACAGCCGTGCCTTCCTTATTTCCCGCTTCTCCTGATCCACGTGGGCAAGATCCAATGCCGCGGAAAAAGCGGCTAAAACGAACGCAGGGGGAAACAACGCTGGCACCCATACAAGTAAAAATACTGTAAGTAAAACTTGAAGTCTAACACAACAACGGATAAGAATAATGTTAGCAGTATTCCCTTATGCGTTTAGCGGGACAATATATCTGTCATGCTTCGCTATTTTTTCGGCTTAACAGGGGAACGTCCAACGCAGATTCTTCTCAAGAAGAGCGAGCATCAGCGGAGCCTGGGGAAGTATATAGTTCTGAAAACCCAATTGAAACTGCACAAGAGGCCGAGTGGTTGCATTTTCCATCAAGTCAGGACAACATGGAGGACTGTAGTTCAGTTATACAAGGGGAACACCAGAAGAGGCCAGTGCGGCGCTCCATGACGTCGCAAACGTCGATCGGTTTGAAGAAGATGCGCTCCCTGGTCGCGGCAACTAAGACGTTGCGGCGGAAGTGCAGCAGGCTGAAAGAAATGAACAGTAATTTGCATTCACAGCTAGAGAAGCTAAAGAAAGATTTTTTCGAGATGAAAGCCCTCGCCGAGGCGAATGGCGCTCTAACGCTGCAGGTACGCAGTTACGTCAGTGGACGAATGTTATATTAATCCTTTTATATTCGCACTTAATTTTAAATGACTCTGAACATAATAACAATTTAGGAGTAAGTCAATTCTATCAACATCACCCGTACTACGAGAGGACGTCCGGTGAGCGAAGGAATTCTCGAAACTATAAGAGATTGTAAAGGTGGCGATGCTACCCTTAAGTTCTCGCGCATCGGCTAGCAGTGACGTCATACTTTGACGGCCTCAGGTAATGTCTAAGACTGCTGTGTTAGTAGATGCAAGGTCTGAAGTAGCAAGTTTCAAAGAAATGTTCTCAGCCAATGCGGCCAAGTACACAAGGAGCGACGCAACATAAAGCGACGTGCACGTGTCGAAGATTGTTCGCCAAACTCAGAACATTAAACCTAGTCTTAATTTTTTCTGTTCTAATAGTCGTATGATCGGAACAGGAAC
Organism: Rhipicephalus microplus; assembly: GCF_043290135.1. Lineage (NCBI taxonomy): Eukaryota > Metazoa > Arthropoda > Arachnida > Ixodida > Ixodidae > Rhipicephalus > Rhipicephalus microplus. Next base: position 8,962,145 of record NC_134706.1, on the reverse strand, counting down.
GATAGAGAATTATCAGGTACTCATTTATCAGTCTATTAACTTAGTGTCCCTATACTTTTTTGTAAGAAACGTCAGAAAGGGGAGGATGGAAGCTTGCAGTAAAAAACCTGTGAACAGGGGTTGTTCCCATTCTTTAATCGCTGTTTACACACACACAAACACTGAAAATAATCATGAACCAACTCGCTTAATCAGTAGTTTTAGCAAAGTTGTTTCATGGTTGCTATTTTTATTTTTAGAATTTGAACTTGATATTTTTGTAATTGTTGCTTAGATAACATTGCTAACTGTTTGCCAGTGCTGTCGTGCTAAAGGCGTCTGTGGGCCTATGTCAAGCTGCCTCTTTCGAAGAGCAGCTTTTACCTGCCGCTGTCCTTCATCAAACTATTGATGAAAAATAAAACATTATTATTATTATTATTATTATTATTATTATTATTATTATTATTATTATTATTATTATTATTATTATTATTATTATTATTATTATTATTATTATTATTATTATTATTATTAACTATGCTCGACAAGATGATGATAATGATGACGATAAAAACTTTATTGGGGTCGCAATGTGTTGCCCTCGATAGGCACATCACTGCCTTTACCATATCGTCTCATCGCACGGACATATAAAATCATAGAAACGCGCATCGGCCAGCGCTCCCCGTTCCAGCAGACAAACTCCCGTAGCGAAATTTGACGCACAATTTTTGTTGTGTAGGTCACAGTAAGAGTTAAAGCTTCAATTCCTGTGTCTCTCCTTGATATGCGTCCGTGGGCGTATGTGCATTATTCTCTTCTATCAATTGACTACAAGTGTAACACCTGTCCAGGGCGAGTGTCCAAGGTAAGTGCTCAACAGGGGCACTGCGTTTCACCTGACGCGTCCTAAACAACCTAAAATCAGTTTGATATTCTATTACCAATGAGTACATTATTAGTCAAAAGCTTTATGAATACTAAATTGAAGTTTTTTTAGGCTGGAATGGCAAAAACAACCATGCAGCAAGACATTTCTACGCAAATATACAGCTTTAGAAGTCAATCAACCAGTATAGCCTAACTACTAAAATGTAACACATAGCACACGTTAGCCTTTTCAGCAAAAAACAATCACACGTATAGGCAGTTTGTCACAGAAGCAGACGCATGGTATCAGTCCGTCGCCCTCCTGCCGGCCGCACAGTAGCAGACGAACAGGTTATAGGTAGCGCCACCTACGGCGAGCGATTGAACGAGAGCGGGGACACGCGCTCCCATAGGAACCCCGCTATCTGAACAGGTCAGGAGTGTAGTAGGTCATGGTTTCATCTAGGGACCTTAGCCGGATGTGGCCTCTGGTGCCCTCTGGTGTGGCATGCTGGCAGCATGGTCGGCGTGTTTTGTAGCTGGAGCGCAGAACATGGCTGGAGGCTGGGTTTTTGGAGTGCAAGCGCAGTGACTGCTGACCCAGGAATCCCGCAGACTGAAGCCATCGTTTCGTGCGTGTTTCATACCTTGCTAAGCGCGTTCTCTTATTCGTGAACTTCGTTATGCACTGTGCACGCAAGACGAACCGTTGTTAGTGATAGAACTTTCGTTATGTAGCGTTTCCAATTGTTTTCCGTTATCGCATACCGGGTCATTCAACATGTGCGTGCCCCGAAGGCTGTGGTGTACCATTCAACGGCTGAGCCTGCGTATAACTGACAGGCTGTAGTATTGCATACCTTAATACTGTCTACCACTTGACTTCGATAAGCGTGCTGCTTGTTCAGGCAGCCCTACTTACACTGTTTTGCCATGTGCCTTCGATACCTTCTGACACTCGGCGTTTCAGTGCCGTGCGCATGAAGGCAGCCTTGTATTCGCTTTTAAGGATGGTGCATGATGTTAGCTCATTAATTTACCGTGCCATCATTTTTTTTTTTTGCGCTATGCAAACTAACTAGTTCTGGGCATGTCGAAATTCACCCATTAGCCCCGCTAGCCGACGATGTATCGCGTATTCGTGTTGACCGTTCCGATGCCTGCATGCCTAAATACTGTTGGGGAAAACTAGGGCCAACTTTGTGACCAGCGACTTCTTGTCTTCGAGTTACGAAGGGGACGAGGCCCCCTTTAGAAACTTTGGCTCTAGTCCTAATCTGCACTCATTTGTCCACTGTGCATCCCACAACACTGCAGTTGCACAGCAGCGCACTATTGTAAGGACACCGAATGAATTAACGAGCAGATTTGTTACTTTCACTTAGGTTCATAATTCAGAGTAAAACACGCGTTATGTAGAGAGAAAGAGAGAGCTCTTTATGAAAGGCAGAGAATTTAGCTGACGTGTATATATCGCTATCTTGCTACTGTGCGTGGGGAAGGGGATTGTGGACTAAAAGAAATAAATATACCGACAGTCTTTAGTTTCTTGGGCGGGGACGTGTGCTGTCAGAATGACTTATTCAAGGTGCCACTGCAGTTTGTCGAGCTGTCTGATATTATCTGAAATGTGAATAAAAGTTTTATTGCAGACTTCTTTTGCATGAAGCAGGTTAAAGGGCTCAAGACACAGTCAACTGATAAAGTTTTTTGGTTTAACAGATGCATTCAGTGTTCATAGAGTGCATGCTCATCGGCATAGGTTCAGCACTCAAACAAAATATGTTCTACAGTTTCGATGGAGCCACAGTTATTGCACTATGGACTTTCTGCTTGACAGAAGCGTTATCTTAAGTTGTTTCCATAAGCACTGTTCCGTCCGAGACGATGCTAGAGAGTTTCCAGATGTCGAGGTATTCTGAATGGGAGCCTAGTTCCCAGATGTGGCTGGATAGAGTGGAGGGAAGCATAATGACGCATCTGGAGGTACCAGAGCCTCTTCTTTTCGAAAGTAAGCCCTTTTAGTCAGCTGGAAAGCATCTGATTTAGTGAAATAGGTTCGCTTGAAATTTTCATTTTGAAGTCGCTTGCGTGCCGCTTCATTCGCTTTTTCATTGGCCAGAATACTGCAATAAGCCGGTATCTATTGAAATGTGATAATGGGACCTGCAGTAATAGCCAACTTGTGTAAGTACTGTTCAACCTCTCAAAGCAAACTAATTATCACCTGATTTGATTTCATTCGATATGTGTCATTCATATGAGGTATGAAACTACTCAAGAAACGTTGACTTGGACATACAGCAGAAAGGCTTCGATCAGTGGTGTCCCCTTACCAATATACCTCTCCAGTACAGTGGTGTAGCCAGGGGGTGGCACAAAAGATCAGTGCCCCCCCCCCCCCCCCCTCACTCCAAATTTTTTTCTTCATGGCCATACAGAGCGCAACATGCCACTCGACCACATCTGCCTGTCTGGCCCCCACTTGAGATCAAGATAGTACAGGAGGAAGGCAACAGGTTCATATGTGAAGTGCTATGAAACTCAAGGTACCTTTAGCTTAACAATGTGTCATTTGTAACTTGAGCTTTATACGTCACTCAATGATGATATGGAAGTCCTTGTCAACCTGCCTGATGTGTAGGAAGTCTTCATTTTACTGATAGCATCACTAACAGTCCGCAGATTAAACAAATCATGAGAGAATCCTGTATCTGTGAGCATATTTGCAGACTTCAAGAGTTCTCACGTAGGAGCGTCATCGTCTACTGGTTGGGTTTCGATTGTCAAGACCGCAATAGTGACTTTAAAGGACCCCTGACGGCGAGATATCTGTTTGCAACATTTGTACCGTAATTGAAGCTTTGCGTTTACTAATCCCGAAACTGAATCTTCTGAGTTGTATCATATATAATAAAGCATATGCATTTATAGTGGTTTTGGGGCGTTAAACCCCACATATCAATCAACCATGCATATGCATTGCTAAATGTTGCCAGTTTTAGTGTTTTTTCAGAACACCCGCTTAAAATAATAAAAATCTAGGTTGGAGAGTGCCTAAATCACATGTGCTCAGGCTTTGGCGACATTGAGAGTGCAGTTTTCAAATCGGAACCCGAACTGTAATTATGTGGATGCTTCGGTGTTACATAACTCTTTTAAGCATTCACTGTAATGTCAAAGACATGTCCTGTCAGAAAAAAAAAACATTCTTGGTGTAAGCAGCTAGAACATCTTCAGAGCAGCCCGATTAGAGCGAGCGAGGTGAGGAACAATAGCTCTTGTTGAATGCTTTTTGTGCCGTCTCGACCGACGTCATACGGGTAGCCATGTTGCGAGGTGCTGCCAACTCGGATGAGCACTCGCGCTTAATTCACTACCGAATTCAAATACCTCGTGGGCAACACCTAACACTAAGACCTGGTCGGAAGTGCCCATGTGTACAGTGACTCAAACAACACGAACATTTTGACATTTCAGTTTGGGGTCGGGGGTCCTCTAGGAATTGCAGTGCTCGCTTCTCCTTGCCAGCTTTAGCTATTCCTACCCTTTTCTCCAACCCCCACTTCATTTTAATTTTGTCGTTAAATCGATTTCCTGACAAGACCTTCATCCCCTGTATGTAATTATTTTTCCTGTACACTTTCTCTGGTTTAGAAAGTGCCTCTCGAGTTACTTCAGGGTGGGACGGCCCTCACACCAGCCATCGCTTTATGTGGGCATGTCAGGTCAACCATCGCAAGACCGGTGTCTGAAGTAATTTTCTTTTGCACCTGAAGTGGTTGTCACACAGACTTCAGATGACAAGGACATTCGACAGCAGTGTGCTTGATTAATGGTGCAAACTTGAGAAATGACCAAAATGAATGTTATGAAGAATAGCCTTATAATAGTCCAAGAGGGAAAAAAATCGTATGCAAGAACAATATTTTTGCTTACTAATCATGAAAGCTGGCCTTTCAGCCTTTGAAAAAGAGAATCATCTTCAAGAATAATATTTTTGTTTCCAATCGTGGACGGCTGACCTTTCAGCTTCTGTATGTCTTGTTTTCTTTGAATATAAAGCATGCTTGCCTTTCTGCACATGGCCTTCCCCCATCTTACTGAGAAAGGGGGGGGGGGGTATAAAAGAAATGTGATATGGGAAAACAAGGTGTGCGGAATAATAGCAACTGCATCCACGAAAAAGTAAAGGATGGAAAATGTTTGTAATAATGCAAATCTCACCTAGTTGTTGCATATGCATCTCTAAAGATGAGACGTGCGAACATGTACAGAAAAGACGTCATTTGTTTTGACTTCTCTGTTATGTCTGTGTTTGCATGTCCTGTCGTTTAGCAATAGAAAATGTTTATTTGAACATTATGTGCTCTGAGTAACTGGTCTTACTGGAAGTGTCAATTTAATTTTTTTTCTCCCCTTCATTTCTTTTCAGACCAGGACATGAAGATGAAACCACTAGTCTCGTCTTCACCTCTCGCTAATGAACAAGAAGGCCAGGCTCCAGTCATTCAGTGCGGGGTCACAAGCACGCCCGTCGACACCTGCACCAAGTCAGCCGTCACGTGTGCTACTCTGTGGAATGGACAAGCGAACACCGCCTGTGAAGATAGCGCAATGCAAGTTGATAACTCTGAGCTTATGCAGAATGGCCAAGTCGGCACTTGCCCCGAGAATGGTGTCGAACGACTTGGCGCAAATGAAGTCGACGTGAGCAGCGGACAAGGCACAGGCCCAACAGTTAGCCCCGAGAATGGTGTCGAACGACTTAACGCAAATGAACCCGATGTGACCAGCGTACAAGGCACACGCCCAGCAGACAACGCAGTGGCTGTGGGCACTGGAGAAGATCGGCAGAGAGACAAAGAGCATGTTGACTCTGAATACGCCGATGGAGGACTACCCTGCGACGAGGACGAAGGTGCTTGATAGTAACAAAGATAGCTTGAGAACAGCTTCAAGCAGAAGCTTCTCGATGCTGTACTTCTTGCATTGGCTCCTCTGTAGCTGTTTGCAGGGTAAAGCTTGTCAGAGGTAGAAACATTATGTTGAGAGCCAGGAAATAATGCTAGTTTGATTTGGCAGGATGTTGGGCTGCTTGTTGATGTCACATAAAGAGCGGGAGAAGTTAAATAAGCTTAAGGTTGAGATAGGGCGTAGCAGGTGGCTATGCACAGGCATAATAAGTGGCCCGAACACCGACTGCACTACAGTCCTGATAGACAAGATTTCAAAGCATTGATTGCTGTTGGAACAAATGCACTGTTGAGTACAGTCATCTAAGAGCTGTAAGCTTCAGGCACAGCTTCCAAATTTTTGCTAGCCACTTTGTTGCATGATGTACTGGCAATGCCTTTAGTTCGCAGTTGGGCAATTTAATGTTTTCGGATTTTCTGAAGATATCGGACAAAACTTCTTGACTTCTCTTTTCATGTCTTGTGTCACAACTGCTCAGCCATTTCGCTCATTTCGCTCAATTTGTGCTCATTTCGCCTTGCATGGGGACTGAATTACAAATAGATGGCTGCAATTTTCAGGATAAGGTGAATGTGTCTTTGGAAGTGTCATACATTAAATTCTATTGATTGTTACTGGTACATGGGTGTTTTCAAGGTGTTTTGATGATGTGGAGGTTTCTCAATAATTTTTTCTTGGGAAAGGTTTACTTTGCAAAGCTTGTTGGAGACGTTACTTACTGTGGAGCCTTGGCTGCATAGCTATGTCAACTGTTAGGGCATTGATGAGTTTTGCTCGTCCAACCACTCTGTGAGGTACAGTGTCATGAAAGAAAAAAGTTTGTTGGAATTCTGTGTTTATAGTAACGATTCGCAGAGTGTTATTGTGTGTGCTCATACCTCAATCGGCTGTGTTGTAATCAGCTTCTTTTGCATAAACTATAAAATAACTGTACACAGCAAAAAAACCACAAAGCATATCAGATTATCTTTTTGCTTGCTTGAAGGGAATTCATTGTGTTGCATGCAGTAGTAAGAGTATTACATGGAGGCCGCTACATTGGCCTGTTAGTATGCTGTTGATGCAAGTAGCATTGTTCCTAAGATGCAAATTGGAGTGTGTGACCGGAGCATCTTTCGCTTGTGTTTCTATTTTGTTGTTGTTGCCGTTCAAGTCCTTCATGCAAAGCTTTACCCGTGCCAGCAGTAGCACTGTTGGCTGGCATACAATATTCAACAGTTAGTGCTTGGTTTTAGTTGTAGAAATCGAGGTTCATGACTGTCACATGTTTCGCTTATCCTCCATAGCGTGGGAGTTGAACTCTACTCGTGGAGGTCAACCAATTTCACTCCTCGCTTAATTGGTGCGTTCAGTGTACTCCACAAAAATATCGTAATAAGCAGCACTGCTATTTTAAAGTTGGAAGAGAATGTTTATAGGACAAGCACACGTGTAACTAGCATGTAGGTGCATCTATGCATCAAGTGGACAACATACATTTTTAAAATAATGGCAACAGGGCAAGTATTAAAAAAGAAAGTATGCTGGTGTGCACGAATGCAGCTATTGTGGCGTTTGCTGTCATGGAAGAAAGTGTGTCCCATTCGTAGCAGTGTTTTTTTTTTTTTTGTAGGACCCTCTCACTCTTTAAAAGGTGTTTGGACTATGAGTTGTAGCTCGTCATTTCTGCTTGGCATTCTTAGCAATTTGTGAATGTGAAACAGGAGGTTAGGACTTTTGCTGTGCATTTTTCACTGTGCATGTTAACGTACGAATGGTATGTTCTTGCAAGAGTACCTGCACTTCACAGCACTTATATTACTTGCGGTAGTGGTGGAATCCAGTCTTGTTTGGTTATATCAAAGAAAATAGCAGTTAAAAATGGAGTACATCAGAGTTCCAAATTTTTAGAATTTATTGTGAGAAATTCATTTCTCCACGCAAGTGTTAGTGTTAGCAGATGGCTTGAGGGATAAGAAAATTTGTTAAAACTTGAGGGTACAGTGTGACTGCAAGATTTAATTGGTTAAACAGTCCTAAACTCATGAGAAAAATATTCAAAGAAGAATAAAATTTTAATGGCAAGTTTGGCTGGAGTATGGCCCAAGCACTTTCTGAAGCAACCATACTCGCGCATTGTTCACTTCGTTGTCTGTGCTTTGGAATTTTCTTTCGCCCAGTCCTCATAGTGTTTGTAAATTTTTATGGAGGCTTCTGGGAAAGAATAAGTTTGACATTGATGCAACAAAATGTCTTTGTAGCTAGGTCTAAATTCTACTTAAGAGGGACACTACACTATGAAAATGATTTTTTTTTTTTCACATTCTTATTCATCTAGATAACACTAAGATTTTTTTGTGTGCACTGAATTCAGATATGCATGGATTTCTCTAGTTCTAAGCCTGTTTGAACAAAAGTTGTAGTATGCTGAACATTCATGATTGAAATTCCAGCCTAACATGAACTCAGTTGTCAACTTTTAAATTATCACATGTTTTGTACATGTGTTCTTACAAAGTAGATTTTTGTTCTATTGAACTCTGTCCTCATTCGAAATTATTCCGATATGCTAAATGGCATTTCAACTTTTTAAAGTGGTGGAAAATGTTCCCAAAATGTGCATAGAAAGTTTTACATTCTAAAAACTACATGACGTAATATAAAAATAATCGCATAGTTCAAATCGACTCATAAATATACATTAGCTCGACAGTTTTCGTAAAGATCAATCAAGGATTTTAAAAAGTTTTTAACAGCAGTGACTTCATTTAGTCGGTTCCAAGCAGTGGGGGATCCAAAGGGGGGGGAGTGAAGAGGGGGTGGCTGTGTCAGCAATCTCTTCCTCTCTTCAGTGCCTGCCTGTCATTCAGGCAGGCACTGTCACTTATTATGACAAACGAGTTGGCCCACTGTGAGCACAGATTAACAGTTTTTGTGCTGCGATGTGATTCTTGTGATAATAACTACTGAAACAAGTCAAAACCAATCCACTCCACACTGAAACTTCAGCACACACACATGAGGACGCGGACAAAAGGTTCGTCTGTGTCCTCGTGTGTGTGTGCTCAAGTTCCAGGGTGTAGCAAAACCAACTAACTCGCCCTTTCGTATTATTGCACCCCTCTCCGGTTTTCCAAGTCGTTCTTGAAAATTATCGAATGCTCAGTGCATCGTAGTGTACTGGGAATCTTGCAATGATGTCTTACTCCAGTAGCGCCATCAACACTGGGCTGTTGCAGTTGAGAGGATTGGCATCTACTTTTGTGCAACGCTGTCTGCCCTCTCGCAGTTGAGCCAAAATGTTTCATTGCCGCTCTTTTCCTTCTCGCAGATCTAGATGAGCAGCTTGAGGCAGCTTACGGTGCTGGCGTTACAGTGGACTCCGTTGAGGATAACCCTTCTCCTGAAGACTGGGAGACTGAAATAGTCCCACCTTTCTTTATAGGTGAGACATGCAATAACCTTTGCAAGCTTTCAACAGAACACTGTCAAGGTTTACTTCACGAGGTCCACGGGCATTCACTGGATGGCTTAAAGAAACTTAAGGTGTGAGGCTTAGTGACACAAAAAATAATAATTAAAAAACAATTATTATTAGTCTGCATCATAAATCTTTTTAGGCACATGTGAGCATTAAAAAGCAAGTCATTGTTAACTTTTTGTAATTAAAAATTTCATTAATAATATGCCTTGTACGAACACTCCTAGCTCAAATTGCACTTATTTAAAAAAATTGATTTTTTTTAAGGACATGAACAAAGATTTAGCCTGTGCAATGAGCGAAAACAAATTAGATCAGGTAAATATTAGAAACATAGTAATTATTTACCAAAAAAGTATGCACTATCACTAGGGCCACCTTCATATAACAGGCAGCCATATTAAATCCTGTGGCATGATTTTGCTCATTAAGGTTTATTGCATGCCTACTAAAATAATGTGTGCCAAGCTTTAATGAAAAATGTTAATTAGCAAGATAGTTACGACTATTCGCGTAAGGAAAATTACCAGAACTTAGTTACGAGCAAAGCAACACGAAAAATTTAAAACAGGTGGGTTGCTTACACAATATAATCAGGTGGGCTGAAATTTGTTGCTAGTTCCATAATGGACATTACTGCTACTTTGTGTCTTTGTTGAGTGACAACTCTAAATTTTCGTTTGTAGTAGCTTGTTTTGCAGCAATAGTGCCACAAAGGGATGCTTTGGCATTGTGGTGCTGATCATTTGTGAGGCACGTTTTTCCAGTGCAGAGGCTTTGCTTGATCTTAATTTGCTTAAAAGTATAAAATGTGCTTCTGTTTCCATTATTGAAATGAGACACATAGTCAAACAAGGCAAGTTTGATTGTTTACAGGCTTACTTACGTTTCCTTCAGCGTGAGCAATACATGCACCACCTTACGCATTCAGCTAGTGAGAAATTCATGACTTTTGTGATTAAAAATGTGTTGACAATGCTTTCAGAGCAATGCACCCACTTGCTGCGATGCTCTAGCAGTCTTGGCAGCGGACGGAGGCACGTTTGGGCTGTCGCTAAATAGAAGCGTCCAGCATGGTATTAACAGTGCTACGCTCTCTGTACAGTGCACGTGTTGGCATAACGCAGCAAGGTTTCTTGGTGCTCGCAACCCGCAATGCTAAACTCTGCGACCTTGAGCTGCTTGTGTTTCTGTAAAGCGGTGCGCGTTTGAACACGGTCGCGCGAACTGAAGCGGCAGCGATTGGCGGCCCAGCGCATTCAGGTAGTTGCTTTCTAAAAGCGTACAGTAGGCCTAAAGTGATGCTACGCCACAAGCGTGCTCGCGTGGGTAACGGGATGCTTACTGTTATAAGGCTATTCACCGGCGATAAGTCATACTGGCCCGTTTATCGGTGGTCACAACCTCGCCTTCGTTTATTACCTGATGATTAATTGCAATGTAATTACCGTAATTGGGCGGAAGTTGGAATAACTTATCGGCTAATCTCCGCACTTATAAACTTGACGGGAAAACCGTTCACGCCACATTGTGGCGTCTGCAAGTTCAGCGGTGCAGTAAAAGTTAGTGGCACGAAATGTTATAGCCGTACACAGTTAGTACACACTTACCGGTAGTCATAAGCTGAACACTACGGCTTAAGCGGTCTACAAATGCATTATTCTCTGTGAGGCTCGGTCGGGGATTCGTCGCAACTGCCTTTCAATCGTTAGTACGCTTAAAGTGGGTACGCACTAACGAGGTTTGGCTGTATCTTTTGAAAGAAATGGGGTAGGTGACAACATTATGCAGCAAAGTGATGGGTAATAAATTGTGCATATAACACATCCAATGCCAAGAAACAACATTTTAAGGAAATGATTCGCTTTTTCTACTTGACCTCATGCCTTAAAGGGCCAGTAAAGAGCGCTGAGGTCCTAAAATTTTTAAACAGAGATGTGTGTGCAGTTTTTCTTTGCGAACATGCTGCCACAAGAATTTTGCCAATACGTGCTATGTTAAGGACTTTACAGGGGTTAGAACATCGGTCTAAGCTGGTTTCAAATTTTCGTGCGGCCCCCCCCCCCCCCCCTCTTCCTTCCATGAAGGGGAAGGTGTAGCCCATCGTGGTGACTCCGCCCACTTCGGCAACGTGACACCACCACGTCAGCGATTAACGTCATCGGCGAACTTGATCAGTCGGAACGCACTTCCGCTTGCTGCGAAGCATGGTTATTTTTTTACCGTTTTCCGCGCCAGCCGAGCGTCAACCGTGTAAGCGTCAGGTGTCCAGTGTCAACCACAAACGATGAGGCCACGTACATTGCTGGATGGCCAGTTCGCTTCAGCCATGCAGCGCGCAGGGCCCCATTCTGAGGCACCTGGTGCCAATTCTTCTCCACTGCCCAGTCGCTCGATTTGCAGCCGACGACAGAGCAACGCTTTTTACCGGTAATGCTCATGTCAAGGGCAAAGTACGTTTGTATGTGCGCACAGGTGCTGTAGTTGAGTGAGGAGTGTACACTTGTACGCGACAACTGCGAGGCTGGTTCTTTCACCGCAGTGCCAAGAAACAAGGGGCAGTTTCATAGCTGTGGGTTGGCACAGGAACTGACGTTGACTTCACTACTGTTCTTTCACACCTGATTTAGACCAATCGGCGAGCTGCGTGCTACGTCACGTCGCCGAGTTGATGTCACTGCACGTGCAAGGGGGTCGGTCAAGCGTAGGAAAGATGCGCTGGAATTGTTTTTCGAAATAGAGGCTCTGCGCGGTGCGCAACGCTTTAATATTCAGAAAACGCGATCACTGCGGTCTAATCTACGAATTGTCGAGCTTGTATTGAGAATGTAGAAAAAAAAGTGGGAGCCTGTTTATTGGTCCTTCAAAATATGCAAAGATGTAAACATGGTACGGCCATGGGATATGGAGTTGTTAAATGGCAGAATGGTACTTCAATTGCAGTAGCTGCAGAACATGTCATCGAGCTTTACCTTACCTCTGTACTCAGAAATGCAACTTGACTTTAACTTGACTTGCCACCACCTAGAAGACTACACAAACGCGTTTCAGAAATCCGCTACTGAAAGGGTGCCTTTGCTGCGAGCTTCGCTCTTTCAAATGAGCTTGAAAATGAAATTTGGGTGTGAGCAGTCTCGAATCGGCCTTTGAAGCGAAAGCATAGCAGTGCGTAAGATATAGAGCCTACCTACACAGAGACAGCCTCGTGGAATAGCTATGAGAACTTCAATTTGCGTTCAAGACCTGTGATGCCACATTAGGAGACGCACGCTCTTTGCCGAGTGTGCTGTGGCTATCGTTGCGCAATAAAAGAAACTGTATGTAAGTGTACAGTGACATGAAATTCGCACCTTGGTCCCTGCAATTAGCTTCAGCAGCACGCCATAGCAACGACGAGTTGCTGGAACTAGCTGGGATGCCACATTCCATAATATGGTTTGTGGAAAGAAACAAAGAGTGATGCTGTCGTTTTTGCTATTTGAAATTCACTGCTTGGCTGAGTTGCTAGGGGCTGGATTTGACGTAGTGCCTACTTTTCAAATGCTGGGTTACCCTACATTTTGTGTTTGCATGACCTAAATGGCTATAACACAGCATTTGAAAGGTTTTTTGGCTAGGCTTAGTATGTGTTATTTATTTTTTTACAAAAAAAAAGGATGTTGTGTTGAAATTGGCATCGTAATCTTGTTGCATATGTGAAAGGAAATGGCTATCTTGCTCAGCTTAAAGTCACGCATAACCTTGAGGCTCACTTGACCAAGTCAAGTCGTGGCTTCAAGTTAAGGCATGTTTTTTATTATGGTGCTTATTTGCTTCAGTACAGTAACATCTCGTGACATGAGGCACTTGCTTACAATAGACATAAGAAAGAGAAAATAGACAACCACCTGTTCGTAGCTCAAAGCCTTAAGGATATACGCATGGATTTCTTAGAAAGAAGAGCTTATTAGTTGCCAAAAAATTTGTCTTGGTCCAGGATCGAAAATTTTTTCGGCAACTAAGAAGCTGTTCTTTCCGAGAAATCAGTATGGATTTCCTTGTGGCTTTGTGGTACAAATGGGTGACTGTCTTGTTTCCCTTTCTTAACCCTTCTGCCACTTCGCGGGTTTCGACAGAACTCATCTGCAGTACAAGAGACATTTGTAAATAGTTTCGCTGGTGTTCCTACATTCACCATGTCAATATTTGTATAGTGTTTTGTGAATGATCAATCAAAGCAACATGCTGAAAAAAAAAAATCGCGCATATTCAAGGAGTGAATGATGATGAGTGCGGCCAAGCATCTGTCCGTCTGTCTGTGTGTCTGTCTTTCTGTGCGTTTGTCCGTCTACTTGTCTGTGCTTCCATCCATCCATCCGTGCGTCCGTCTGTCTGTATGATACTATCGGATACGCCTGATGCAGGACAAGCGTAGACTAAGAGGAGCTTCGCCCTTAAAATAAGAATGCAAGGGAACACGCAGAGTGGCATGTCAGCACATGCGGTTGTAATGTTACATTTTCGGGCACAGCCATCCTAGGAAAGACCAGTAAAACTTCTTCGAGACTTGTTTGAGAAGTTTACCTTAAATGAAAAAACCGAGATCCTTGCTTAGTGAACCGACTGTCGTTTTACTATACCCCAAACTTGAAATTATGCACAACCACCTCTGATGTGCTAGTCAGTGTATTCGTTTATTTGCATGTGTGACGCAATCACATGAAACCTTTGCTATCAAGGGCAGTTATCAAGGGCACCTTTTTTAAGGTTTCTCGAAGTAAATTCTTTGCTGTTTTATAAGTGGGATGACCCAGACAAGCTCATTCACATTACTGTTGCTTCACACATGTCGTGCTGCACAATTTTTTTGAATACTACTTTGAGTACTGTGTTTGGAGTTACTGCACAAAGCAGTGCCTTCCTCTTTCCACACCATGAGCACGCTGGAAACTGCATAGTGTGACAAGGGGACAGTGTGCTGCGGAAAAGTTGACGACGTTGCCTAGTGTTGTGGCCTTGAGCATTTCTGGTTTCTTGAACTGTATTGATCACTACACTCAGGGACAAAAATTAATACACAAAAGAACAGGAATCGGAGAAACATTTGGACTGTTGAGTGTACATTTTAAGGTCATATTTCTTGAACTAAACAGTACGTTTGCGGCCAGACTCCCACTACGTCATGGATGCCATGTTTACTTTGAAGACAGGTGTGCAGGAAAGGTGGGGCTGTCCAGTGCTGCGGAATGGGCACAGTACTGGACATTTCAATTCCATTCTGGTGAATTCGGACTTGGCGCTAATTCCCCGGAATGAAAGAACTTAGCCCATTCCCACTGTGGAAATGGCTGGGCAGTTCAATTCCATTACTGCAATTCTTCAATGTAGCAAATGCATCTTGATTGTTTTTTTGAGTGAATGATAAACGCCCCCATAAAGCTTGTGCACTAGATGGATTAAGAACTGTAAAAAAGTATGCAAAACACATTACCAAGGCCGAGGGATAGTAGCTTGGTATCGTATCTCGTGCAGTTCTGCCGCTACATATAGTATTTGCATAGTGAGCATGTTTGAATGAATGTGATGTCTTAATAATGTTTAAGCTTAAATGTGGTAATGCCAAAATGACGAGATAGCGTATATTTATGCTGACAAAAGTAGCGTTCAAGAAGACTAAGCTGTTGTTGTCACACGTATGGAGCAGGCCTGACTATGGAGAAAACAAAGATTTACTAAAATTTTGCTAATGGGGTAAAAAGCCCTCTATATCTGCTGGTGTTAGTGGGAACAGTGCCCAAGCACTCGCGCACCTCATGCCTTTTCATTCAATATGAAACACTGAGCCACACGTGCTCGTCGGCACTCACGCTTTTCAAGAGCACCTCGCAATCGTGGGTGGGGGGAGAACTTTCTGTGTTCCCCAGTACGCAGGTATGCAATGTCTTCCTTGCCGCAAAGATTATTTACTTGTGCCAGGTAGTAAACTTCGCGTGAGATAATGATCAGGCAGTGCCTAAAGTATTCGCCACTTTCGTGTGGGGTATCAGTGGGAACCAACTTGCAGGGATGATTCGTTTCTCCCTCCAGTATCTGTGGGAATAATGCATTGTACACTAACTTATACCTCGGTTTTCTTTTACAAATTGGCAGATTGTTTCCACTTTTACACCACACCAACCCTTGGCTTTGGCTAACTAAAGATGGACCTAGAGAATGTGTTGTGCCTTTGACTTCGATATAACATGTGTTTACACCATGACTAATTTGAGTGTGGTATTACAGTACTAAGGGGGTAGCAGATTACGGTTCTCCCCAATGTCCTCTTTGTTTAGCGATGTGAACACGAATATATGCCGAGTTGTAGAAACCGAGCGAAGTTGAAAAAAAAAAAAAAAAAAAAAAGATCATGAAATGTTTCCACCCTGGAGCAGTAGGAGTGCGGAATGACCAGCTCTCAGCTCGAGATTCAGGAATGCCTGATCTGCAGGACTTGATCTCCCAACACCTCGTTTTGCGAATATGTTAGGTGATTAATCACTAGTTCTTTGGTCACCAGGCTTACGTCATAAAAAGTGCTTAAGCATCCTTGTGATTTTTAAATGCTGCAATAAAGGTCGTAAGCCAGACAAGGTGCAAAAACAAGCGTTATTTTCGTTTTATTCATGGAAATTCTGCCACGAAGTGTTATGAGCTAAATGGGCACTTCGCCATTTAGTCCTTAAAAGCAGAATTGTGAATGACAGTTTTTTAAATGGTTGCTTTATTAAAACATCGCTGCCTACCTATGTGATGCGCTTCCCAAACATGAGCTGCTCGAGCATGCACCGCTGGACGCAAGAGCCTGTGTGGTAGTACGTTATGGTAGTGCTTCTCTAGACGCCGACAGGCGCGGTGGTTGTTGCTTTCCACGCGATCCTTCCTCCAGCCTAGAACAGAGCAACCGTGGGTTTTCTTCACCGCGCATCGTCGCGTCAGGACTCGGGGAGGCACCGCTGTGGCCGTGGCTACGTGGGCTTTCCTGCTTTGGGCTGTTCTCTGAACAAATGATTTCAAAAGTTTTTTTACAGCTGAAGCGCAAAAAGATGTACAACAGACTAAGTGTCCCCTTAGTCCATTGTATACCTTTTTTCGCTTCAGTTGTAAAAAACGTGGAATACCTACTAGCCCGCTCCCACACCTTGTTTCAAAAGTTTATTCTCTCTCTCTATCTGTATGGAGGAGAAGCGCATACAGTTCATCGTGTACGACTGTGTGCTGCGCTGACCTACAGACCTTCGGCGACAGAGTTTAGGGCGATGGTGCCCATGTGTATAGACAGGGGGGACAGTACTACAAAACGTGGAGGGGGTAATTATGATGTGAGGGGGCGTGCAAGCTGGTATACGAAAGCTTGCAGTGAACGAAAGCATCGAGCCAGTGTTAATACGTACCGCAACTTCGAGAAGTGTTGTTTCGAATGTGCATCCGTGTCGACGACAGGGACATAGGGCAAAGAAGTGAAGGATAAGGAAACAGCAGGTGGTTGGGGCACCGCAGAAGTGAAAAAAACATCACAAGGTGTCAATTAAAGGAGCGGAGGGGAATGCTGTCGCAGTAGTTCCGCTCGACCGCGGTTAGGCGAAGAATAAAGACAAACTTTGGAGGAACACGACCGTTGTAAGGAGAGAGTTGTAGTAGGCACGTTGCTTATAGATGTACCGTGCTTGTAGTCAGCCAAGCCATTTTAAATATGCTGCTTCAATGTTGTATTCAAGGCGCTGATTTAATAATGGTTGAAGTTTGAAAAACATCATGTGCATGGAAACGTGCTTTATTTTTGAAAAAAAAATTTCAATTTTATGCTCATTTTGTTCCAGGCGAAATGTTCTTAATTTTATTGCATTTTATTCCTTCAAGCATTGTCCCCGCTTCATTCTGGGGTCGCGAAAATGTGGGATGATTCCAGAGTGACTTTGATTCCGGAGTGGCAACTCCACACACAGTGCTGATGGGAAGAAAATAAAGGCATTCTTGCAAAGTTAACAATAGCTGGATTTTACCTATGACTTCCTGCCGCTGTCTGAGTCAATTAATAAATAAGGCAGCATTTATTTCAGCTAAGAAAATGAGAAAATTATCAGTAGACTTAAGTAATATTTTTTGGCATAGTAGCAGGCATGCGCTTTAGTTTTGTAGCTTCCACGGCGTTGTCAACAAAGAAAGTTGTCACCGAGTGTAGTTATGTTTAGAATATGCCACTGTGGCTGGTGGCCAAATAAGCCAATGCCTGGTGAACCCACTTGCTACGTTATTGAGCCCACTCAAATCGTAGCTGGAATGATGTTATGATGTATAGAGCTAGTGACTTGTGATTGTTTGAGATATACAGTGTGAATTCCTTGCTGCCTGCTGTACGCTAATGTACTTGACTTGCGTGTTCACAGAATTCTCGATTGCACATCGTTAATGTTTTTTTAATGTGTGCAAAACATGTTGCTGGGCTGCCTAATGTATGAGCAACCTTTTCTCTGCTGCCTAAAACATTGAGAACTGACTAGGCTTTAAATTATAGAGTCTGTACGTAAAGTAACAAAACCAGGTCTGGCAAAACGAATTTATCGATTTGATCGTTAGTTGTGCATGGTACTTAAATTATTCAATGTAGATTCTTTGGGCGTGAATGCACCAATTACGACGAGATACTGACATCATAAAGGCTCCCTGAAATTCGGCTGTCCTGACCTATCAGGAAAACCATAAAAAAAAGACTTTTTTGTGTTCTCTTGTATTTGGGAAATAGAAAGAAGTTTGCCGGGCTCAGATTATGGCTGGTGCAACCCTTATATGAGCCCAGCAGACTTAAAACTGATTTAGTGCCTCACGTCAGCACACCTACATCTTATTGTGCCCATTTCTTGCTTTGCAGTGCCTCATAAGGCATACCTTTATGGGAAGAAAGTGTTTGTTCCCTCCGACCTCCACGCTCCTACAGTGCGTCGGAGGCCTCCACAGTTTCAAGCTGTCCACGGACAGTTCGACGACTGCGACACGTGAAGTGTTCCGATGGCACGCTTGGAGTTTTTCCTTGTTGGCCACAGTTGGAATGTGAAATATATGCGCAGATGTTTCATTGGCAAAAAATAAATAAAAAAATCACGAAGAGAATGATTTGTTGAAAAATGCTGACTGGTCTGTGTTGTGATTTTTGGATTTTAATTTTTTTAGTTCGTGACTGATGCGAAGCTATGTTTACATCATGAAAAAGTGCATTGTGGCTTTCTTTGCTTAATATAAACTTAATTTGCATTACCTTCCCAAAGCATCCTCAGGAATGGGAGTCCTTTGCTTTGTCTGTGATTTCAGTGCAAGCGATGCTGGGTAATGCATAGCAGAAAACACAGACTTGCCTTTGAGAGCTCCTGAGTTGTGTAAGAATGCCAGTGTTTTGTATAATGTGGGGCAGGTGTTGCCTGAATGTGCATGCTAGCCGCGGCACTGTCTGCTTGGCTGTTTTATTCAGTGAGGGTTTGCCTGTTAGTTCAGGAGGTGTTCACTTGTTGCTATGGTAGGGGTTAAAGAATTGGGTGGTATTGTGCTCAGTATATCACAGCTTAGTTCAAATGCCATCCAGTTTCAATGATGGGAAACCTATTTTCTTGATGAGAGCAACTGTTCGAGATAGCAACATGGTGTGGCGGTTGACCGTAAGCAGTAGTGAAATGCTTACAACCAGGTTTATGGTATTTTTCTGTGTCTTACTGGTTGTACCTGAGTCTCAACATAAAACCACAAGGCATTGTGCCTATTCGACAATTCTGGAGTTCTCTACCATCCATCTTGTTCAACCAGTGTGATGAGTTTTGGTTTGATGGGAAAGTGTGCACTGCTTTTTTCAAAGCCAAATAAAAACTGCTTGTGATTGAGTTTTTTTGTGCAGAGCTCACTTGATTCTTTGGTTTTGTTGCGGTTGAGAAAAAATTAGGGCACCCTAAAGCATCGCCTTTAGGTGTTCAACGCGATAGCGACATCCAGTTCCTAATGCGTATTTCAAACACTTAGTGCATGGAACCTTCCCGAATTCGCTATGCACCCACTATAGGTGGCCTTAAGAGAATAGGCGCAGTAGCGTGTGTGCCTTTTGTAGTGCGGTACTGCATTCGTTTACGGAGCCGATATGATAATCGCATATTCTGACGCGGTTGGCAATGGATGCTTGTACCACGCATTATTACTGAAATATTTCATGTGAAATTATGAAGCACGTATACAAGACACGTTTGTAAAGTATGCAACCTACTTTCACTGCATTTCCAAGCAGGGAAAGCTGTTTTCACAAGCAAAGGCGTGGCCGTGTGGTAGAACATCCGCTTGCCACGCAAACGACCTGGGTTCGATTCCCGCGCCCAAACATTCCTAATTCAGTCCCCACTCTGATCCAGGACTTTTATTTATTTTATTTGCATCGTTCCTGATTTTTCGGCCATGCATAAGATTATTTTTCGCTCACAACCAATGATGCCAGCGTCAAAGCAGACACCGATACCGTAATTTCTGCAAAACGAGCTCTTTAACGCTATCGGGTTAAAAAAAATGTACTTGCTGACGATTACAATACTCCCCAATACGAAATTTGAGCACAGCTCTGCATCTTCAGTTTGCGATATATTCAGCCTAGAAATTTTAGAGACATGAATGTACATACAGTTACACATTTTTCATTTCTACATACATATAATTTTTCTCCACTTGTTAAAGGGCCAGTGAACAAGCTCCCACTTTTTTTTTACACCTTTTAAAGAAACTCCGCAATTCGTAGAGTGGACCACAGTGATCACATTTTCCTAATATTACAGCGCCGCCCAGAGGCTCAATTTCCTAAAACGACTTCTGCGCTCATTTCCTACACCTGACCAATCCTTCCACACGCAGTGACACGAAGTCGCCGATCAGAGCCTCAATGTAGCACGCAGCCCTTCGATTAGTCTAAACCAGTCGTGACGAAGAGTGGTAAGGCAGTCCGAAAATTTGAAATTAACTGAAACCGATGTTGTGACCCCTTTAACTTCCTTATTATAGCACATATTCACAAAATGCTTGCAACAGCCTGCTCACAAAGCAACAGTGCACATATTTCACTTAACAAAAATTTTTGGACCTCGGGGCTGTTTACTGGTCCTTTCATAAAGCGAGCCCCGCCGTGGTGGTCTAGTGGCTAAGGTACTCGGCTGCTGACCCGCAGGTCGCAGGATTGAATCCCGGCTGCGGCGGCTGCATTTTCGATGGAGGCTGAAATGTTGTAGGCCCGTGTGCTCAGATTTGGGTGCACGTTAAGAACCCCAGGTGGTCGAAATTTCCGGAGCCCTCCACTACGGCGTCTCTCATCATATGGTGGTTTTGGGACGTTAAACCCCACATATCAATCAATTCATAAAGCGAGTGTTACGGTCTGATAAATGGGTGGACACAAGTGCAACCACATGATTTGTGTCAGTGACCAAATGAATCGAGAGTACTGTGGCGCTCGGTCTCTTGCAGCACTGTCTTCCTCCTCGGCCTTTTTTCATACTCTCCACGGTCACTTTCATTGTTCACCGTGTTTGTTGACGCAATCACGGGGAGGAAAAAAGTGTGCAGACGCTGAACAGGACATTAAGATCTGCCCACCAAGATCGTTGCAGCGCTTTGAGTAGATCAACATTATTTAGGAGTGTTGTTCAGCCATAGTTGGTGTTACGCCCAAAAGCCATTTATGTCTCGTAGCGTGCATAATCACAAGTATTGAAGGCATGTAGGCGGTGTTAAAGCAGTAATAACACGTTTTGGAGGCTCTCCAAACGGGGTAGTTTTTCAATGGTGTGGTGTGCACTGTTAATACTTTTCAGACACAGGAACCATACATATGAAATATTTTACTTATATTCTGTTTTCGGTCCCAGAAAGTGCGAGCCAATTCAACTGGAATCGATATTATCATGACAAGTCAACACAGTTTGCTGGGTTTGTGAAGTTTGTGTCCTTGAGGCAGCCTAAATCACAGAAGTCACTATCAGTGTCTCTGAACAACAATTCACTTGTGTACAATAGCCTTGCACGTGGTTGTTGGCAGGATTTTCTCTTAGGGGGTACAAACCTGTGTTGTACTGCGGCTGGCAGAAGGGGAGAGCACCGGTGTAGCGCTGGTGTGCCTTTGGGGGGGGGGGGGGGGTTGCCCCTTTTGTACTCCCCTGCCAATGCCTATGGCTTTGTGCGATTGACAGCTAACTGAAAGCTGTGTCTAGTAGTTCACAGCCGCAGTTTTTTCATGACAAGACGTGTTGACACATCACTGCGAAGCAGCTCCTTGATACAGAAACCAAAATTGCTGTTTTAATGTGATAGTATTAATGTATTAATTGTATTACCAAGCCTTTAACAGTCTGTTTAGAGTTCTCAAAGCTTGTGCATTTCATGATGGTTCTGAAAACTAACTCGATTAGTTATTCAGAGCAACAACCCAAAAATATTTGAAATCGGTGTCAGTACCGCTTGAAAATATGATGGTCATGGTACTTCCAACGGCTGCTCTTTGCAAAAAATATGGCTTTTGAAATGTGTTTTCATGATTGAGGGAAACTACTGGCAGCTGAAATGTTGGGTACCATCTGTTTTGCCTGTTTGAAGTTGCACATTGTCAATATGTGCTTCGAAGTTTTAAAAAAATCCACTTTTCCGGAGAATTACAAATTGAACTAGAATATAATGGATTTGACAGGAACAATATATGCTAGTTTACTTTTTTTGAAGGAGTCAATGAAGCATTTGTCCATGGTAATAATCAATCACCAGGAAAAACAGTGGCACTTAAGACACCCTGGGAAGTTCAGTTACTATCATGTACACATGTGAATTGTCAACCGTACACTACGCACTGCTTCCAAATTGATTGTATTTACTGAATAACAGACCAACTTCATGAAAATTGCTACAATGGTGTCAGCTTAGAGATGTATTAAGTAGAAATATACGTAAAGAAATTTTCTTTTTTTTAGGTAGAGATGTGGAGCACTTCTGTGTCTTTGACAGAGTAAGGAAACAGTGTTTAATTAGGTCAACAAGATCGAATGCAAATGACAAGAAAATGGAGTGTTGCATGACCTTGCTAGTATAAATATTGTCATGCATTGCTTTTTCATTTAGCTTTCAGGACTAATATTTTTTTATGGTAGCATTTTTCAAGTATAGGCACACTTAGAAGGGGTGACCCACTCTCTAGTAATCTAAGGGGTCTTTGGGTCTGCCCCATACCAATACTCAGTCGTAGCTGTTTTATCATCTTTTAAACTGCATTCTTATGAACGTGCAGGTTTTTTATGATAATTGTGGCTGAGGAATCAATTGATCTAGCAAACCAAAAATATTTACATTCCACTTCTACACCTATGGTGGATTTTTTTTTTTTTTCAATACACACTGAGGACAATATATCCTTACTGAGTGGGTAGAACACTATAGGTAAAGAATCTTCCAAGTTGAACACTACAGTTCTGAGCATATGACTGGAAAAATCGTAAAACATATATTACTCCTCATTTCGTGCAAGTGTAAAAAGTAAAGTAATGAAGTGTTACAGAGATAAGTTGCCCAATGATTAAAGGTGCATGAAAAAAAAACGTATTTGAATAGGCTAGTTGGGCAAAATAGGTGGTTAGAGCATTTAGGTGATACTGGTCAGTAGGCCTCGTAATAATGGACTTAGCTGCTGAATCGAGTGCGAGTTTTTTTATTAACCTAACTATGAAAGTCAAGCAACAATATTTTTTACTCCAGTCAAGAGATGGATTATTATTATATACTGCATTATTTCTGTTGGCGAGTAAAATTTCGGAAATTGTTAATGAACAAATTTGATAGCCTGTTTTTGAATGCGTTCGTTTCATTATATGCATGCAATACCAGCGTTGTTGACTAAGTTACACTGTTTATTAAAGCAATTTCAATGCATTTGTCCCATATGCACTGCTTGGTTGACACTGCAGTTATCATTGAGCTGCTAGGTGCTGCTCATTTTGTTTCTGTGAGCCAGCTGTTTAAACATACAGTATTACAAGTTTTCCAAAAACACACAAAAAAAAGAACTATCCAACCTTTAAACTTTTAAAAAATGTTTCTCACTCACCGAGATCCAGAAACACCATCCTTGAAAACCATGCTAGACGGCTTACCCAACGGGATTCGTCATCTTCGATTGCAACACTGCACAGTATTCAATATTCTCAGATATGTTCAGCATTTTTCAGAACCTGCCCTGTGCTTACTTATTTTTGGCACCAAACTCAAGCACAGGAACGTCTTTACCCACTCTTTGTACACCGTAGCTAATGGATTTCACCGCTACTTGAGACTTTTACACCGCTACTTGAGCGGTGTAAAAGGTTAAAAACTTGAGCTTGTTGGCATGGACTACACGGGTATACGAGTCTTTCTTATTCTCTCATATACCCACGCTGATTTCTTACGATGGATTTTAGTGGTGCTTCTGAACACAAGTGTCGGCATGGGGGGGGGGACAAATCTGTCTTGCATCGCAGCTGGGGGAATGGTGGAGTGTTGTTTAGCTTGCGTGGGAAGCATAGAGAAAGAAATATTTAGGTGAAGCCCGTTAAAACGGGTTTCGGTAGGTGTCCAGATAACATCGCATAAAATACAAAGATAGCAAGCTCCGACGCAGACATTTCAGTAGGTGGCACAAAGCAGTAATCACGAAAAAAAGATGAGGAAACGTTGCGGGCCGAGTGTGGCCGAATGCGCTCTGCGTCCCCTTGCTGTGCTTGCGGCGGAGTGCGAGCGATGGGTGTGACCGATTGCTCCGAAATTGAAACAGCAGCAATTCCTTTAGGCGCCACAAGACACCACCAGCATGAATTAGCTCTTTGGCTAATGTGACATTATCTGTTCTCCTCAAAAAGCAGCGTTGCACCTCCCAAAGTGACCCTTTTGCAAACCCCTGCTGACACCAATGGTTCTGAATGTTATGCATTGGGTCAAGTCAACGTGTCATGCCATACACAATTAAGTTACAAGTGCACTTCTTTCTACGTGTGAACTTGAATCCAATCAGAAGTGCTGCCCTCTTGAGACGCACGACATGCAGGCTGAAGCTCTACGCTTCTTCTTACGTGCTTGCATGTTTCCGACAGCTGTGAGCAGTCTGTGTCGATAGGTTCTGCTGTAAGAACTCTAGTGACGTCAATTTTACAGTTTTAGGTTTATTAATAGGAGAGCAAATCAAGGCCAAAGTTTCATTAAATTTTTTGCCAGAATCGCTGCACGTGGTGTCATGATTTCAAAGAGAATTTCTCGTATTTTGACAATAATGGCTTAAAGTAATTTCCAGATGCTTAGCATGTCAAGTGTAGGCCTCCGCAGAGGACTTCCCCATAGGAACAACCAGAAGTCATCAAAATGTATGACATCGTGACATTCGATGCAAGAGTTTTGAGGTGGTGTTACCATTTGTGTTTCCTCGCTTATCGAGTGTCCTCCTGTGACAAGTGCTATGATTTTGGTATTGTGGAAGAGTAATAACATGGGCCAATTCGCTTTTCGGTAGTTCTTTAAAAAGATTTCCGACACGAATTTCTGATGACGACATAACTAGTGAGACAGATTTGTCCACGCCCACACACACACGCACACACACACACCTGTGAAACACCAACTACTCTAGGCTAGAAAATACTTATTGCCCATTTGAAAGTGCGTGTTGTATAACTGGGGCTGTATTGTGACATGTTTGCAGATGACGGCAATTACAAAAGTGTCATTTTTGGTGCATGTCGATTGGCAGTTGAGCAAAACCAGAAGAGGGCAGGGTCCATCTAGTATTTCTGTCGACACGATGCTGGCCCACGGTGCTCCCAACGTGCTTGGAACAAAACACACCGTGTCACTGTCAACTCGTGGTGAAGACTGCATTTCAGCGGCCAGAATGTTGCTTCCAATATTTGAGCCTTGGTGGATGTGCGCAGCTTTTTTACTCTGAAGCTTTCAGCAAACATTAGCTCGTTGCGTTTTCAATGCTCGTTATTAAGTTAGTGCATGTTTTTTTTTTCAGATTTGAATGTTCCAGGAAGACGAACTTTGCATTGCAATATGCATCGCACACAGGCAACATGTTGACGCGATGTCACTGAGGTGGCACACTTCAGCCAACTCTGTACACTCTCACGAAGAGGCACTCTTTAAGGGGAGACGCGGGTCTTAAAACGGCAAAAAATAGCAAAAAAGTCGATTTTTGGAAAAGTGCATTTTCGCGATGTTTAAACATTCAAGAATCCCTCCGCGAAGTCTAAAAGTTCAATTTTATTGGGAAATAATAAAAAAGTGCGCTTATGTGACCCAAGGTGGACGTGAAATTGGAAAAAATCGGCCCAAAATGTTCGAAATTCGCGCCGTCGCCACGTGCGAACGCGGTGGCCGGGAGCCGCCATCTTAGATTTGTTTGAAAGCTGTTTTCTTTGTGCGCATTTTGCGCCCTTTCAAAATGGCGTCGGTGGGCTGGAACTGACGCTATCGCGTCATTCCTGGAGGACGCGTTCGCGCCGCTGATTGGCCAAAGCGCGCACACCCCCCGCGCGCTTCGCTCCTATTGGTCTAGCAGCGAGCGGGTTGTTTTTCGCGCGCTCTGCCTCGGAGCCGTCGCCGGTTGCCTCTCTCGCGTTTCGCTGTGTTTGTATATCTCTGTGGTTTTATCGCGCCGCTGTTTACGCTTGTTCGGCCGCTCGCTCGACAGCGTGTGGTGAGGTGTCACCTTCCCTGCCCGAATGGCTAAAGGAGATCGTCGTCTGAAGGTTACGACGCGTGAGGCGTTCGGCAAGACTCGAAAGCGGCCCTGGAATGCGCGACGGAAGGCGGCGAGGCCTGTCATGCTGCCCGAGTTGCCGGTTGCTGCTCTGCCTGGAGGCTCTGCCGGATCGAGTTCCGAGCTGCAACCCAACACATCAGGCGTCGACGCTTCGTCTGCCTCAACTTCGCGTGTTGCCGCAGATCGTATAAACACCACTTTCTTCACACCTGAAGAAAGCAGGGAGCGCACAGCGACCGCCGGTAACATAAAACCGCGCCTGGCATCGAAGTCTGCAACAGAGCGAAAGTTCGAGCTTCTGGGTGTCGAAATGAAAGAGGACGTCAACGACAGCGGAACTGAATTTGCAGTAATGGCTTTGACCGTGGTGCAAGAGATTCTTGGACTTATGCTGTGTCCCGGGTGCGGCAAGAAAACTGTGGCACTTTCGAAGGACCCCACCAAAGATTATGGGCTTTGTGTCAAGCTTGTGGTGGAGTGCTCCACTTGTGAGATGCGCTTAGAGCGATTTTCTTCCCCGAGAGTCGCCGGTGACGCCAGGATAACGCCGTTCGAAGTGAACGTCAGAGCGATGAAGGCCATTCAGAGCATCGGCAAGGGAGCAACAGCCCTCTCCGATTTCTTTGCTGTAATGAACATTTCTCATCGCGGCTTACACCACAAAACTTTCCAGGGCCACATGAACATGATGGTTCAGGCATGCACCAGTGCTGCAACAGACTGTGAGGCCGCAAGTGTGGTTCAAATCAAGGAACTCTACAGGGACTTTGGCAACCCACCAGGCAACATCGACGTGATCTTCGATGGAACTTGGCTGACGCGTGGCCACAGTTCACACATTGCGGTCGGGTGCATCATTGAAATGTACACCGGGCTTGTTGTGGACCACATTGTCTTGTCCAACTTTTGCTTGGGCTGCTCACTAGGTCCAAAACCCAGTGAGCAAGGCTACACAGCTTGGCACACAACACATGTGCCAGACTGCCAGAAAAACATTGATTGTAAAGCCGGGCAAATGGAGGTGCAAGCTGCACTCATTATGTTCCAGAGATCTCTAGAAAAGTACAAGCTGCGTTACACCACGATGCTTTCTGACGGTGACAGCAGGACTTTCCATGCCTTGACCGAGCAGGCTGTGTACGGCTTCATCAAGGTAGAAAAGAAAGATTGTGTGAATCACGTACACAAGCGTATGGGAGCAGCCTTGCGTGCGCCGGTTGACAAGAAGAAGGCCCAAGGTGAGCCACTTGGAGGAAAGGGACGGCTCACCCAGGAGAGAATCAAGAAAATTATGAATTACTACGGCTGGGCTTTGAGGAGTCATAAGAATGACGTGCCAGGAATGAAGAGGGCAGTTGAGGCAACCCTGCTCCACATGTCGTCGACTGACGACGCCCCGAAGCACGATCTTTGCCCCGAAGGGCTAGAATCTTGGTGCTTTTATAATCGTGCTGTGGCAAAGAACGAGGAACTCCCACCACACAAAAACAGCTTGCCCAGCTTCGTGTGTGAAGCTTTGGAGCCAATCTTCAAGCGGCTGAGTGAAGAAACCCTCTTGGAGCGGTGCAACGATGGCATGACTCAGAATGCTAGCGAGTGCCTGCATTCTGTTATTTGGGAGCAAGCACCAAAGACTAAGCATGCCTCGCTTCACAGTGTCCAGAGGGCAGTGGCCGAAGCCATCAGCCGATTCAATCAAGGTGTGACGAAAAGTAACACTGTCATAGCAGAGAAACTGGGCTACAGTGCTGGTAGCCATGCAGTGCGCCGAAGCCTCGAAAAGGATCGTCGACGAATTCGCATGTCCAACAAGGACCACACAAGCAGGAATGCTGCCACAAGCAGGCTTGCAAAAAGGCACAAGCCAGCAGCAGACTCTGCCTACAGCCCTGGGCTACTATAGGTCTAGGTGTGACCAGTGCTGTGCAGGGGCGTAGGCAGAAATTTTTTTCGGGCGGGGGGGGAGGGCGGGGAAGGGGGGGCAGGCAGATGTGGTCGAGTGTCATTTTGTGCTGTGTATGCCATGGCAAAAAAAAAATTCCGGGGGGGGGGGACGGGCCCGGTGTGCCCCCCCCCCCCCCCGGCTACGCCACTGGTGCTGTGTGCAAAGAATTTTTTTTTGTTATTTTGAATTCTGGAATTTTGTGTGCCAAAACCATGATGATTCTACTCTTTTTGACCAGCTGGGATGCACTGTAGCACAAGTACAACACAACTTTTTTGCTTTTCTCCCCATCTAAATGTGGATGCCACCACTGGGATTTGATCTAGATTTGTTTCCTTGCTGCCATAACTGTGCAAAAGGCATATTTTGTTGTCACCATGAACATTGAACTGCTTTATTTGCACAGGGAGATCTTTTGTGTGCCTTCTGTTCAACTAGGAACCACAAGTGAAGTGGGTGGTGCTGGCTTTCTTGCATCACTTTCAATGACTGTGCCTGATGTTACATAAAATATCTCAGTGTTATTTCTGCACAGTGACCACATATTTACCATGAACTTGATGCTAAAGAACAGGGCTACATGGTGATGCAATTTATATTGCCAGATTTCTAAGCTAATAAAAGTTATGGTGAACCGAAATTTCAGATCCATTTTTCTCAGCTTTGTTTTTTTGACCATCGCACACGTCCTTACGGAACATTTTCGCATGTTTTTCCTGAGTACAAGCAAAAAGTTTGATATCGAAATGTTCATGCTGAATGGATCTAGCCGGTGATGCTATTCATTTATTTCTAAAGTTGTGTGTTAAATTCTAGTTGCCACCGATTATAAATGAAAATTAGCGCAAATTTAGCAATCAACTATACATATGTTTTTCTTGCATTATAATTGGGCTGAGAACAATAAAATTAGCATCACCGGTTAGAGGAACTCTCTGGCATTCTCGTCATATACTTAGTTTTTGATTTTCACCAAGCGAAGTTTTTGAAAAGCCTCGTAAGAAATCGACCTAATTTCTGTATTAAAATCTTTGTATCTTTTGTTCTAATGCAGCTATACAAAATATAGTTACATATTTGAAATCAGCAGAAAAAACTGAACAACACTGTTAAATATCATTTAATTCCCTCCAAAATTAACAAACTTCATTTGAGGACCCACGTCTCCCCTTAAATATTAGACTGTGCTTTAAATAATTACACAAGACACGTTGAGAAGACTTTCAACGTGTTTGTATGAATCAAGAACCTACAGCCAAGCCAGCATGCGCGTTGAAGCCAGCATACGCTGGAAAACTCCGCACTTGGGTTGCGCTGTGCTCTTGCAGTAGCCTCACTGCTGTGCTGTCAGTCATTCGCGAACCAATAACGAATGTATCAATGATGTAACACCGGCCGATTACTTGACACATCACATTCTATGCCACCAAAGGCGATACTGTCGCCCTTCATGGTCATTTCAAAATAAACCTTGCAACGTCAATTTCAATGCAAGACGAACAACGACCAATTTTCCAAAGTTTGCGTTAGCGGACATGCTTCTTGCTGGCAGTCTCTCCCACTTCTGTCAGCACGGCGCTAGCGATGCTTCGCATAGCACTATTGTTTGTACTTGTGCGCAATGAGTTTACCAAAAACCACGCTCCAATAGACTCGGGAAAAAGTCGGCAAGTAACCACCGCGAACCAAATTTCCAGCAGCTAGACACAATGCAATAATTATGTCTTCGTACTTTAAAGGGCCAGTAAAAAACCCCCCCAAGGTCCAAAAATTGTTGTAATGAGAAATATGTGCACTTTTACTTCGTGAACATGCTGCCGCAAGAATTTTGTGAATACGTGCAATAATAAGGAAGGTACAGGGGCTAGAACACATTGCGTTCAGCTGGTTTCAAATTTTTGCGCGGCCTCGCCACCCTTCTTTTTCAGAGGGAGGGGTTGTGGCTCGCTGTCGTGACTGCACCCACTTTGGCAATGCGACATCGGTGATTGATGTCATTGGCAAACTCGATCAGTCGCAACGCACTTCTGCTCGCTGCGATGCCTGGTTGTTTACTGTTTATCCGGTACCAATGCTTCTCCGCAGCCCAGTCACTCAATTTGCAGCCGACGATTTGCAGTAAAACTGCGTTCCACAACCCGGACATGAAGTTGGCTCGATTTTTTTGAAGTTCAATTTTTTTGGGAGCAGACTGTTGTGCCATCTCGGAGCAGCAGCACAAAACACAATTAATGCGCCTGTTAGTGGGTGTGCTGATCAATAGGTAGTGCGACAATCTGCTCACTCCCAGAAACTGGGTCAGCGAAGTGTCCAGATTTTGATGCGTGGAGCCTATAGGGACTTTCGCAACTCGTACGATTGAATAGTAGCTCTGTCGTAGCTGTGGGTTGGAACAGAAACTGTCGTCGACTTCGCTATTGTTAGTTGAGACCTGGTTTAGACCAATCGACGAGCCGCGTGCTGCGTCACGTTGCCGAGTTGTCAATGCGCATGCAAGGTGCATTGGTCAGGCATAGGAAAAAAGCGCAGGAATTGTTTTTTGAACTGGAGGCTCTGCGCGGCGCACTTTTCTGTAATAATGAGAAAACGTGATTGCTGCGGTCTACTCTACGAATTACCGAGCTTGTTTGTGGGTGTAAAGAAAAAGTCGGAGCCTGTTGACTGGACCTCTAAAGAATGTGACGATTGTGCATTCCGCACACTACGGTACTTACTTATTCTACTCTTGCAGAACTACCAGTGTCAACAGTTGCAAAAATGTCCCTTCCGGTACTTTCTGCCTCCAGAAATGGAATATAGCAACCGAGTAGAATCCCACTGCTCTGAATATTTTTCTCATGCAGTGTATGCATACATCTAAACCTGTATGATATTCAGACTTCCATTTCCTATACTTGCACTTTTTATGGCTTGGTTTGGTTGCATTGCAAACAAAACAATAAGTTATAAACTTGCACAAATATTCGAATTCACTTTTGATTTAAATTATTGTAAATTTCAAAGCATTTGAAATATTCAAATGGATGTAAATTATTATGTATGTTAGCTCCCCGTAAAGGTGGTATCCAGAAATCCGGACTGCTACAAAGCCCTACATGAAGATTTCAAAGCATTTCAAATGTTCGAATGGGTGTATTTTGTACGTTGGCTCCCTGCAACGGCGTTGACAAATCTGCACTGCTGCAAAGCCCCATATCCAAGTTAAATGGATTATTACCCAGACATTATAGGTTTAAAGGCTTGTTATAACGGTTTATATGTGCCGATTACAGTGAATATTTAAACTTTACATCTTGTAGGTCATCACTCGAATTCTATCGAAAGTCAAATCCTAGTACAGTTCCGAGTTGCTTCCACTTCTTTTGAACCAAAAAGAATGACATTTGGAACATACTTTGTTCCAAAACTTAAGAATTATGGTGCAGGTTAGTTGGGTCATGAAAAATATACACGTCTTTTTATAATGTGTTGTATATTCTATTAAAAATTATTTGATCAAATCAATATTCGCTGCGAACCCAGAACTTTCTATTTGCACTAGCCTAGTTTATTGCACTATATTTAGCTGTTGGAAGAATGTGCAAAGCTTGTAATCTTCAGAAAAAAAAATTTATTCCTTGAAGGCTCACAGAGGAAACGAGGTCTAATGAACTTCAAAAGGTAAAAATTCATTGTTGTGCGTGCACAGCTTCAAGAATTCCCCCACACTATACTGCACACATGATCAATGAGAAGTGTCCATTGATGGCTGCTTCAGATTAATGACACTATGAGGTGATACACATGAAGTTATGAAATAGAACAAGCTTTGTTTTTCTTTACATAAAACAAACAAACAAAAACTGCCACTGTAGGCAGTCACTTTTCATCTCTGAAGTCCAGGATTGGTGGGTCGCCATCTAACTCGCTGGGAGCACGAGAAGTAAACAAAGCGCAATTCTGCCTAACGGAGGCGATGATGTGTCTCCACGGCAACTACACAACTGCACTTCAGTCACTCGTCATGCTGCCTTTTCAAAGAATGCTATTAAACTCCTTGCACGATGAGTGAGCCGCAAAACAAAAAGATGAAAGTCCAGCTCTTCGACTAAGCACACGAAATGGTCGTCATGACGCAAGGATCGGGATGTGCTTCGAGGAAGGGTGCCTCTCTACTCCATCTTGTTTACGTATGCGTCGAGCTCTGCGTCAAGTTCTTCCGCGGTCGGAACCTTGCGTTGGACGTTGCCCCCTCGGCCGCCTCTGCCCCTGCCACGACCCCTGCAAAATGGAATGCAGTTGAGAATGGGTTTAAAATTAAAAATAGGTCATCTCGATTCGTCTGCACCACTTTGACCCAGTTAACAGTAGTGCAGGTACAATGCAACATTACAAACAAATAACTAGGTGCCATTTTGATACCCGTGTCACACGGACACTTCGGATCACGACTAGGGCAAATTCAGACCGGATTTCTTGCATGCGATTTACAGTCGTCGCTGCAACTAGGTTTAACCCGACCCGGATTGACATTAAAACAGACCTCTCAAACTGCAATCTGGCAGGCAGATCGCAACAGTCTTGATCCCAATCGTGTCTGATTGTGATTGAGCAGTGCCCGATTCAGATCGAGCCTAATCTAGCCCAATTCAGATGGGCCCTGATCGCGATCAGCAGTGCACGAGAGACGCCTGCATCAAACTGGTTACTGTGCTCCACCTATGGAAGCCTGCGATGTCAAGTGCTGAAGCTAGTCACCTACCATTAATTAGCCATTTCTCAGGATGCTTTTGCAGGAATACCACTCCTACTACTTATGTAATACATTACCACAATTGATAATTCAGGCTCATGCGCAATGCTATGGGAAGCTGACCAAGTGATCCCGACATTTTTTTTGCTTGAACCAGGCCTAATCACTTGCTACACTAGAGCCCTGCTCTCCTAGTGTTAGAGTGCAAGCCCTCATCTGCTGCCACACAATCTTATCGAATAATGTTGAACAAAATAGCCCAGCCATAGCAGTTACGAGACTTTTGCAATGGCAAAGAAAGCACCAATTATTCTTTACGTATAAAGTTGCACGAAAAGGAGATTGTCAGCCAGATCGGCAGTTGGAATGTAGCCATGTGTAACGATACGAACAATGCCACTCCTGCTGCCACACAGCCATCAACTGCAGATATACTACATCCACCAACAATGGTGTCATTTCAATGTAAAAATGGTCAGAAACTGGATGACTGCATGCACTAACAATGACCTGGTATCAAAGTAATGATGGTCAGGCACGGGCTAAGCTAAGCTTGTTTGCGTGAACGTGACTACACTTGCAAACTGAGAAAGTCTTTCTATCATTTGGGCTTTATTATTCAAGCTTTTTGGCGATTCCAGTCAAGTCTGAATTAAGGGTCGGTGACACACGATCATTTGAGGAGCGAACATACCAGGAAACTTTTATTGTTATCTTTCCCAAACAAATGTCACCGTAAAATCATTCTTGCGATTAATGCAAGTTACACAACCACCGGTTTGTGGCACGAAGCCACAAGGAAATCCATACAGATTTCTTGGAAAGAAAAGCCTCTTAGTTTGAACCAGGACCAACGTCTTTTAGGGGGCGCTCTACCGATTGGAAGCTTAAAGGCGAATACATCGACAACTCGAAGCACATGGACACAAGTAATGCAAATGAGCCTTAGGCAGAGCCCACCGTGGCCCGTGGGAAATCAGTATGGATTTCCACATGGCTTCATGCCACAAACAGGTGGATGTCTAATTTCCCTTTATTATTCTTGCAATAGTCTTCACCATGGTGCTTGACATTACAAAGTAACTGTGTATCCAATCAAACATGCACACCAACATGCCTAACTTCGGGACAATGCAACGATACACGTACCGGAAACCTCCACGAGGACGCTGTGAAGCTGCTCCACCGCCTCCTGTGGCTGCATAGCCGAGCCGTGACGCCGGAGAGAGTGCAGCGGCACCGACTGCTGAAGTGACCAGCTGGATGTTCATGGGTCGGCCTGCATTGAAACACACACCGAAACATTAAAAACACCACCACCGTCTTCACAACGCAAATCGATGCCAGGAAACCACTGCTACAGCTCACACGGACTCGCGTAAGCCTTACTCAGGCATAGCAATACAAAAAGCCTTAACAATGCCAATCAAGCCATCAGCAGTGTATGCCGGAAAGGCTTGGTTGATGTACAGCATGCTCTCAAGACTAAACATCCTCAATGGAAAGTGCAACGTCTAAAGTATTACATGTGAGAACCATTATTTTATTAAAAGGTACTCTGTACTAAAATTAATATTGGCCACCTGAAGTTATTTAATTGGCCACAACAATAGTCAGGACTGATCTTGGGGTCAGGATACCAACACCATGAGTCGCACCCACTGAACACACAGAGTGTATCATTCCCGTTCGCAAGAGAGCACCAGGTTCATATTGTAAGTGACAAGATTTTCAATGAAATGATTTACGTTGAAGACTATGTAGCACACATCTGTGTTAGTGATCAACAAACAACACGCAGTCTCACTTACCATCGAGTGGCACGCCGTTGTACTGCTTCATTGCCCGAACGGCGTCTGTGCGTCGTTCGAAGACAACATCTGCAGTGCCCAGCGAACGGCCCGAACGGTCGTAATGCACAGCCGCCTTCCTCAGAGGTCCAAACTCAGCGAACAACTCCTGCAAGTGTCAATCCATAATCAGCATGGCGACCAATACTGTGTGCATCAATGCAGTAACACATTGTGGTTGAATACAATGACATGAAAAGCCTTTTGCAAAGCATTAAGAGTAAATCAACCGATGTGCTCAAGGGTAGCCATGCTGGTCAAGTATCGATCAACACTGCGCCGTATTAGGATGCAGAGTGGGCCCGCTCACAGTCAATATTTGATAGGTCTTTCAGAGTATTGTGAAAAGTCATGATAATAATTATGTTCTTGTGTACAACCGCACCCAATATGAGTTGCAACATGTCATCTGAGCTCACACTGGTGCCACCACTGCATGGCAGAGCAGTAAACGCTATTTCAGTAACTGGTATTCCTTAAACCAATTTAATGTTTGCTCTTGTTACTGTTCAGTTTTGGGGCACTGTGTTATAACTTTTGCTCAGCGAGTCTGACTGTGCAAAAGGTGAAGTAATCGTAATAAAGTCATCATTTGTGTGGGTAAGAAAGCTTCTTTCTCATTTTGCGCAAGCATCAGTGCACTCTGTCACTGCCCTTAAAAACACACTTTAATTTTCCCATAAATCGTGATTTGCTCAAGTGACTGCACACACAGGGTAGCGATGAATTCGAGAAATGCACATTCACACCTTGATGTCAGCGTCGGACACCCCGTAGTCCAGATTGGAGACTAGCAGCTTGGAGGGGCCCATGCCAGCACCTCCGAGGCCGCCAGTCACGGCACGTCGGCCGCCCACTCCGTCATACATGTCGTGTTGCCACCGGTCTGGAAGCTCTTTGGCTTGTGTGAAGCTCTGCAAATGGCCACGAAAAGCATGGCTCATTAACCAGCACACTTACTTCCCACAACTACTGCACCCATGTAAAGGCTATTTCACAGGAATGCATGCTGAGGACAATGATAGCCTACAGTCAATGAAGCCAAGGAAGGCACAAGGGGTGTTATTTGTACTCTTTCTAAAGGTATTTTAATTGTGATATAAATGTCACAACATCAAAGTGAAAACAAACATACAATCAAGACAAGCAGGGTATTCGTACTCTAAACTGCATCATATTAATTATCGAAAGAATGAGAAGAAATCAATGTGCGCAAAAAGACAACTTGCTGCTAGCAGGCACCAGACCTGCAACAACGTGCCAGATGCCCTGATAACCGAGCTACGACTTTCATCTGGTATTTATGTGTTTGCAAACCTATAAGTGTTAGTCAGTGGCACTTGTAACCCCGACGGCAAGTGTTCCACAACAACGTATGGCAATGTGCCCATTGCAGACACCAAGATGTCGTTAAAAGGGAGTTTCTTTGAAGTTACCAGCCAGACTAGTTCGCAACGTGCAACAAAAATCCAACATGAATGACTATGGAGCATTGCCCATACCAAATATCTTTGCCGACACTTGTTGAACTTGCCTGATTACCAAAAAACTAGTATTGCTCTCGTTCGCAGCACCTAGATGACCAATAAAGTTCACGTAGGATGCATATATCAATGTTTCTATGGTGACAGACCAAACCTTACATGCCTTCAATAAGGTTGCTGCTGCTTTTGTCAGAAGGATTAGGTAGACTTACTGACAAAAGTGGATGTGTTTGTCCAATATCAGCCCTCCCAAGTGCAAATAAAACCATTTTCAAAATGAATGACGACAATCGCTCTCTGCTTTCCAGTGTGTGTAAAATGAACACTTGGATGTGTTTAGGATTGGAGAGTATAGATTCACTTGATGTATATTAAAGTCTTAAAAATTTGAACTTTTCTGCATAATTTGAGAAGGAATTCTGTAACATAATGCTAAATCGACGTAACAACGTAAACTAACTTCCTAAGAGACTGGCAAAATTGATTATGGTTTGCACGGCGTTTGACCTCCATTTTTTGTTGCGCTGTCGTCTACACGCCCAAATAAAGCGTGTTCGATGAAGCTGTTTACACTGCGCCCGCGCCACTACACTCTACAGAAAACAACTGTGATGGCACGCTCCCGTGGACTAAATTATCAACACACAACATAACACATAATCTTAGAAACTACAGGGCGATTCTTCTTACGCGCCATGAATACGAGTAGCGCCACCGCACCGCAACGCCGACGTGACGCACGGAGAAAAAAGCCCACCGCGCGCGCACTGGGCGGCCAAAAGATGAGCAGCCACAAAACGGAACACGTTTAGAGCACACGCAACGACTACGCAAACGGGGGTCGCGCCGCAGCATCTTAAAACCAGCTAGCTCAACATTAGTCAGCGCGCAAAACTTGCCACCGAAGCAGCTTGAAATAGGTTCGCTGACAAAGGCCTACGCACACGAGCACATTGGCGCGCCGGGGCGATGCGGACTGATATACTCGTAGATTGATATTTGTAAGGAACGCTGGTCGCTTGCTCACCCTTGCATAGGGCTGTTGACGGGCGCGTCCTCTGAGTGTGCCCCTTCGAACGGCTCCTCCAAATCCACGTGCCCCGCCGCGTCCAGCGACGCCGCCGGCGCCTCGACCGCGGCCTCTGCCACGGCCTCGAGTGGTCCGGAATTGGCTGCGGTTCATCTTGATGATGTCGTCCAAGGACATGTCGATCTTGTCGGCCATAGTTAACGATGGATATGTGCGGCTTGCTCGTTCGAGAAGGGATCCACCGCCGCGGTCCGCAAAATCGCTGCTTTTACCCACACTTGTGAAGCGCAAATACAAAAAATGTTTTTGCAACAATGGCGGACAACAAAACTTCGCAAAGCACTGTGGGATTGAACGCAACCGATTGTAGCGCTCCCTTACAAGCACTAAAGCAAACGCTAAAATAAGTTTTTTTGCAATGTATTATTTGGTTGTACTAATAAAAAAAATTCGCACTGAATTTAAAATTTGTGTAAAAACATGTTTGTGGCATCTTAGTTTGTTTTAGTACATTAAAACAAAATCCTCAAGACTTGTTTTTTTTAGCTTTACAAAAAAACTACTCTATTGCGCACTAAATATACGCGTATAAAAATAAACTAAGTTAAAAGAGTATGCTTGCGTAGTTGTAGTAAAATAAAAAAAGTAATGTTTTTTTTGTTCACTTAGCGTGCTATTGATAAGCGTTCGGCAACAATGTGCTCAGAAAGAAACCAAAAACAAAACGCATCAGAAATTGTAGCAACCGTCTGCTCGCGAATGTGATTGTGTGTTTGGCGGCCGTATTCGCCCCAGTTATGCCGTTCTTTTGTTTCGTGTGAAGCCGGAATCGCCTTGGGCGGCCAATATGCCAATTCGAGTGGCAGGCCGCAGCGACGAAAGGCTGTCGAAATTCATCCTGCACCGTCCGCCGTTGGTCGCTCGAGCGAGCACTGCCGCAACACTGCAGCCGCTGAAAGAAGGCGCGCTGTTTTCCTTCCGATACCCGTGAGCCGCTTTCGCCTCTGGATGCGATCATGAAATCCGACAAGGACGGTCCCGAGAGCGGCGACGCCCGTTCGCGAGCTCCGAGCACGAGTTCGACGGCCGACGAAACGCAGGATTGGTACGAGACGGGTGAGTCGATCGAACCGTTTTCTCGATTTCGCGGTCGACCACATGCTGCACGCGCATCTGGGTCTTACCCGACGACGCCCGTAGGCCTAACTCGGACACGGCACTTTTCCGGCTTCGTCTAACAGGTCACTTCGCCCGTGGGGCTGGTTTTTTTTCACTTTCGGAGAAACAGCATTTGCCTGTTTGTTGTGCGAGCTGCTCCGCGAATGTCTATCGTGGATCGGCGTGCGGATGTCAGTGCCCGATACGCAGCCCGCTGTACGCTGAAGTGAAACCAGAGTGACAGCTGGTTTATATTTCTACCGCGCGAACAGGCAACTGCGTTTGGGACAACGGTTTGGTCATAACGCAACGCACGGCAAAGTTGTC
Organism: Rhipicephalus microplus; assembly: GCF_043290135.1. Taxonomy (NCBI): domain Eukaryota; kingdom Metazoa; phylum Arthropoda; class Arachnida; order Ixodida; family Ixodidae; genus Rhipicephalus; species Rhipicephalus microplus. Next base: position 8,923,529 of record NC_134706.1, on the reverse strand, counting down.
CCTTGTGGCGATGTCTTATTTGACAATTACTGTCTCGGGCCGCGTAGTGGTTGCTGAACACGAGAGCACATTTTTTTTTTCCTTTTTTTTCCCGCACTCGTTCTAGCTAGTGCGCCGTGTTTCTCGTATCGCTCTGTGCGGTGTCAAAAAATGTGGTAACACGAGCGATCGTGACTTCGTGGTTGTAATGCCGCGGTTGTCAACGTGATAGCGTAGCGTACGCAAATACCTTGACTTATCGTCCATTTTGTCTAAATAGGATTAGCGCAATAAAGCAAGAAAAACGAATCTCGTCGTCGCACCGGTTGGCGAGGACGTTCTCGTACGAGTTTTTTCCCCTTTCGACGTAAACAAAATAAAGCAGCAAAAAAATATGTGGCACTGCTCGGGTGTAGCTCGGGCACGGCGAACCCGCGATTGTGTTTTTGATACGTTCGCTTTTCGAGTGCGTTCGCCCCGTATTCGATTGCATGTTCGACTGCACGCATCGGCGCCCCGGGAGAGCCGGTTGCGATGGCAGCGGCGTCCTTCGGAATTCCTTCACTTAGTATGCCATCGGTGTGGATGTGCTTTCCGAAACGGCACCCCGGCGATGGGATTTGCTTAGCCACCGCTTGCCTGCCGTGTCCGATCTTTTTCGTTGTTTTTCGCGTCGGCGCGTAATTGGTCGATCGATAGCCGCAGTTGCCACGTGCATGTTTTGTGAACGTCAAGTGGGATTACGTAAAAGGGGGTGCATTCGGTTCTCAGTATTACGAAGCTGCATTCGTTATAACCGAAGTTCGTTGTATAAGTGAACAAGTTCGATCTTATCGGCACGTGTGTTACCGCAGAAGATGTGCAAGCGAGCTCAGGACTTCAGAGCACGTACGATTTCTCGAAGATTGGGTGAAAGCAGCAACAGTCACTCGATTGCGTTATTTTTCGAATGAGGATATTGCATACCTTATTTATTTTTCGAAGCTGTTCAAGTACCTGCGGGGACCATTTTGACGCTTTGAGCATCAACGTTCGGAGCTTCGCGTTGACAGTTTTAGGTATTGCTGTATTAGCGGTCATTGAACCGTAGCGTGGCGAAAGAATAGTTGTGTTAGACTATTCTGTTGGTATTCCATCATGACCGCTCAACATATGCTTGGAGAGAAAAATGTGTAGGGAAGCCTCCCTTGAAATATTCAGTTTATATCCGTGACATATTTATAGATGCATACACATAGAGACGTCGGACTGCCCTCTATTCTCCCATCGTTCCCTCGAAATGTCGCTGCGCCCCTGCTTCTACTGAAAGTCGACGGAAATTCCAGAGCGTTTTGTGTTGGAAGCACGGTGTAGGAATACTTTGGAATATTTCGCGATGCAGGCGAAACCTGTCAGACACCCGAAAGCACAGCGGAAAGTTACGGTGCGACTTCCTCGTTAAAAAAAAAAAAAAAACGTCATACTTGAGGGAAAGTTCGTTGCATCTTATTATTGAACCCGGGATCAGCGCCTTATTTCCATGGCGGTCGCTCAATTAACCACCCGAAAGCTATAGCCGAGGCTGAATTACTCGAACCACACCGAGGCGCAGGGGTAGTAGATGTGTCACACCAGTTCTGTAACAGTTCATACCAGAAGTTCACACCGAGTTACTCGAAAAATTACTTCTCGCAATACGCGAAAAATTGGGAAGTGACTATATAGTGAGTCTTTTTTTTTTCTTCTTCTCTTTGCGCAGTGATGTCATTTCATAATACTGCCAGTCACACTTGCGCCAGCACTGTAAAGTCAATTGAAGGACAGGAACTGTGCCCGTGAAAAGTTTGGGTCCGAGAAAACAGTCGGAAACACGCATTGAACTGCCTGTAGACTGGCACAGTGCTCCGTAGTTAACGGGGACATTGTCGCAGTTATTCGTCGCATCTATCAGCCTATTTATACGGTCACTCAGCGAGAGAGGTCCTCTCCTCAACGATCGGCAATTCGCCCTGACCTGCGCAACGCAAGCCGGTTTCATTTGATGTATGAAAGCTTTCCAATGCCTGTTTTTGAAGGTGTCCAAGTCGTATCCCTGGAAACGGCCTCTAATGCTGGGAAGAATGTGAGGGGGGGGGGGGGGGGTAGTATCAAGGTAACAAATCTAATATGTTTTGTAGGCTAAAGCCGCAATAGTTCTTGTTCAACTTCGAGAGAAAGTCTTCGGTATCAACTGAAAAGTGCTATGTCTTAAAGCAGGGGCAAAGAGAGAAATTTTTGGGGGAAGGAGGTGGGTGACACCACATTGATCTGAAGTGTGGGCTGGGCTTCGGTCTTACCTGAAAAGTGCGATGTCTTAAAAGGAGGGGCATAGGGAGAAATTTATTTCGGGGGGGGGGGGGAGGGGGGGGTGACACCACAATGATCTGAAGTGTGGGCTGGGCATGCGGATGTGGTCGAGTGTTATTTTGTGCTTTGTATGCCATGGTGCGCAAAAGAATTCGGGGAGAGAGGGGGGGGGGCGTGTTATCCGCTGGCTATACGCCGCTATCAGTAGGTTTATTGGAAGAAATCAAGCAGTGGTCGTGGAATTGGTTGAGTCAACCGAACTAGCTAATTCTCCCGAGATCGAATCACTGGGCACCAATTGTGAGTTCCAAGTATCGATCTCGAACAAAGGTGTGTCAATAAGGGGCCGGTTTGGAGTTGAACCGTCGATCAGTTCACCCGATGAATTAATTCGTAATTTTGTTATTGTTAATTATGCCATTACGCGTTCTTTAATTAAGAACATACGAAATGAATCGACTATCGAGATTGCAACTTGTGAATTCAGAAGTATATTCAATGTGTTCTGTAGGACTAAAACATAATTTTTCGGGGTTCTCGACGCCCTTGTTTTTATTCATAGCAACAACCCGAAGATATTTAAGTCGTGTCAGTACTCCTTTAAGGAGAGCCGTACATACAAGTGGCAATCAGAGTTCAAAATGGACGCCACCATATTTTCACTCGAACGCACCAAAGCACTTCTCAAGGACAATACGTCTGCCCTGTCCCTGATTCATTTTAACACCAGGAGCCTTCGTAAAAAGAAAGAAAAAAAAAACAACTACGTGGTATCTTCGTTTTATTTCTTTACTTATTTTTGGTGCTCATCTTCCATGCAGCCACGAAACCGGTGATGCTTGTCGCCGCACTGCAGAAGCAGTGCTAAGTAGCCCGAGGCTGTTTCCTTTTCTGGCCACGCAACCCGAAAAGTGAGGAAAGAAACCCCCCCCTCGGTATATAACCGAGGAGGAAGGAAGCCACTGTAGCGTGCCAAGGCCCCCGTGCGGATCGAAGCGCAAGAAGGTCGCAATTTGTGCAGCTTACGTACGTGGCTTTAGTGTCCACGTATATTCCTCGTAACAGTATACTGCATGCATGTGCGCCGCATTCCGCGCGATCAGCTTATGGGAACACCGATGTATGCGGTCTTTCTGGAGATATATACAGAAAACTCCTCCCCCCCCCCCCCTGAATTCGCCCGTGAGTCTGAAAATGGCGGAATGTTTTTTAAAGCATTTGTATATATATTTTCAATTTTTTTTATCTAATACATACTGCGGACACTAAGTGGTCCAAGCCGGAAGGGCACGTCACGCATACCACAGGCGTAATGACGTACATCATACGAAAAACACACTTTGTTTTACACGCTACAATACACTTCGTTATGTAACAACATCACGCTTCGCTCTATACACTACAATAAACTTCAATATGCAAAGCAACAACACACCCGGTTCTACAACACTACATTACACTATGTTCCACAACACAAGTAGTAACTTACGCCAAACAACGACAATACATTGCATACCTCATACTTTACAATACGTTACACATACGTTACAATGAATGAATGATCTACAACGTTGTACTGATGTCCGCCGCGGTATAGTATAGCGGTTACGGGGCTGCGCTGCTGACCCAAAGGTTGCGGGTTCGATTTCTGCCGTGGCGGTCGCGTTTTGATGGATGATGCGTCATGTTATTTAGGTGCTCGTTAAATAATCATCACATTGTCGAAATTTCCCGAGCGCTCCACTATGGCGTCCCTCGTAATTATATCGTGTTTTTTTACGACGCAAAATTCCTATTATTATTATTATTATTATTATTATTATTATTATTATTATTATTATTATTATTATTATTATTATTATTATTATTATTATTATTATTGACGACGTCGTACGGAAAGCTCCGTTCCTGCACATCTGACCGATAATTGCCACAGAAAGTTGTCCTCATGTTTAGAGCGCGGGCGAGCTTATCTCACGTTTGCAGCGAAGTTAAGCTAGAGCAGAGTATATACGCGGGCATCCAAGTTCCAAACACGGCAGCTTATAGAGCAGTAGACGATTACAGTAACACGCTGTGTGTACAGCGCTGCGTAAGCTTCGCCGCGTTATCAATAAAACCATCTCGTGCAGCGCAAGCGGCTGTGAACTAACAAAAAATTCAATTATAAAGTAGAGTACATGGTCGTACAGATAGGGGTGCGAGGTCTCGCAGAAGTGTCAACCCGTGGAGTGTCACGGGCAAATGTCTGCGTGTAACCCTCGAAATTGAATCTTTATCTCGCTGAAACCGTGCAGGTTTTTCTATATACAGGCAGCTGGTGCCAGCCGATAAGCAGCACGGCGGGCCAGGCTCTATTCGAGGGCCTTCGCATACTGTTTTAGCTTTGCAGTGTAGAAACTTCCGTGTACGAAGACTTCATGTTGTGTACTATTCATGCATTTATCCAAGTTGCAACAATTGTTGGGGTTTAACGTCCCGAAACCGCTATATCATTACGAAAGAAGCCGTATAGTGGAGGACTCCGGAAATTTCGCACATCTGGGGAACGAGCAACCAAGTCTAAGTATACAGGCGTCGAGCTTTTTTTGCCTCCGACATCGAAAATTTGGCCGCCGCGGCCGGGATTCGATCCCGCGACCTGTGGGCCAGAAGCCGAGTGCTTTAACAACTATAGAGAACCGTGGTGGGTTAATACGAATATCACCCACACTCTGAAGCTTCATACTGAGAAAGGGAGAATAAAATGAGGGGAAGGCAGGGAGGTTAACCATATAGACTAGGGCATCTGGTTTGCTGCCCTGCACTAAGGGAAAAAAACTAATGTCTGGCTTCAGGAAATGGTGAACAACTTGATAAGGAGCCTAATTGGAGAAGTTGCTTGCGCCGCTAGGAAAGCCTGCGCGCGTTTACGTTGCCAACCAGAGTGATGCGCGACAGAAATATTTATTTGTTTGTTTGCTTGCTTTCATATTTAAATAGCTCAAAAGCTTTAGGATGCCCCATCACAAACGCAATTCGACCTCCGGCGAGGGATGCGAAAAATCGTCACCGCGTGATCACGCATTATGACGCCACTGATGGTAATAGTTTGTGACTTCATTACATAACGTCATCGATTGTTGAAAGGTGGGCCCGCCATCACGGAGGCTATGCGAAACCGTGTTGTGCAGAAAGCCAGGATCAGAGACATCGACTGAGAGAAAGAAGAAAAAGAACACGGCTTTTGCGTTCAAGTCGTGCCATCCGAATGAACACAGGACCCCGCAATTTAATTGATTTAATCATTAATTAATTGAGAGACCACCTTACAGGGCATGTGTCGCGTATTGAGTAAGAAGGGCATCGTAACGATGTACAGCTGAGAACAGCAGTATTAAAAACAAAAAAGCTCAAGAAATGTGTTACGCCTGCAGCTATTGTGCCTCTGGTGGTAATGAATATTAACGTGGCGTACATCTACAGCGGCCGGTCACTGACTATATCTCGCGCACACGTCCCTCTTCCAGCTTTCACGTCGTTCCAGGATTTCAGCTTGACGCGGTGCGCACAGCTGGTCCGCAAGTCTGCGAACGTCACAGTTATGCAGACGAGGCGAGACAAACTGCAGCGCGATGCACTGCGGAGCTCTTTTTCCCCGAGTCCCCGCTAAAGCTCGGAGACACCCAAATTTACGTTACATTGCATTTTTGTAAACTACGACTTCCCGAATAAACGACTCTACAATACTTGTTAGGGTTCCATTGTAATGGGTATACATTGAGATTGATTTAGTGACACTTTATGAATAATGCACTGAATTACAGCACGCATGGCGCACCTGAATCTTAGAGATCTTTGTTGGGCTTCCGTCGCTTTTGGTTCGCCACTCATCAGTTATCCTTCTTACTCATTTTTTTAGAAGAGGGGGCACGCGAGGCCCCTAATAACTATTATGTTATCGTTGTTGATCAGTTTTTATGCCACGAAAGAGGGGACCCGCCATGGTGGTCTGTTGTTTATGGGTTTATGAATATGGGGACCCGCACGTCGCGGGATTGAATCCCGGCCATGCCGGCCCCATTTTTGATAAAAGCAAAGTGTGCTCCGTAGTCGTCAACAAAGACGTCGCTCGTAATCACATCGTATTTTTGGGACATAAACCCCAACGGTTATTATTATCATCCCATAAAGAAACCGAACGTACCAGAATTTTTATTAAAATAATTAGTATTTAAAAGAGTAATTATCTGTGCATTATGATGATTTGTGAAGTTTAACGTCCCAAAAACCACCATATGATTTTGAGAGACGCTGTAGTGGAGGGCTCCGGAAATTCCGACCACCTGGGGTTCTTTAACGTGCGCCCAAATCTGAGCACACGGGCCTACAACATTTCCGCCTCCATCGGAAATGCAGCCGCCGCAGCCGGGATTATCTGTCAATTACTCGTTTAATCTAATTACTTAGAATACTGAGCTACCGGTTCAAAACAGTAATTCTTTGTATTACCCATTGCAGCAAGAAGCAGTTTATTAGCTGTAATTTCACTTCTGGCCACTCTGCTATCGTTGATGACAAAATAAAATGGAGACCACAAGGTTAGACGACAAGGTTTAGTTCCAAAGGAGGATATTGTCCGGATGCCCGCGGTCTCGCCACACTCGATAGTACGTATAGCAAAACGTGACACGTCGTGAGCAACGGTCTCTTGCGCGTGCACAGAATCGCCAACTGTGAAGTAATCGCATCGGTTAGAACTTGGACAACGGCCGCGGTTCCCACAGTTTGTAGTCACACGCTTTACGTCTTTGCACGTTTCCACCGATTCGTTGTTCTTCTTCTTTTTTTTTTTCGACCATTGTTTCGAGTCGGTGTGAGTCACACTCACACGGGACGAGCTGTGCTGCTTGTCCGAGTGAAATCCACGCATTCGTTCCTTTGTAAAGTGCACAACGTTCTGTCTCCAGCACACACAGAGCCGCCGTCACGCGAAGCTATCGCTACTGGAGCGGGTTGTGCGCGTAGACGTCTATAGCATACGCCGTACACCGGAGAACTGCGTTAATAGGGAGTTTTAGTACTGCGTACGCTGCGTACGTGGCGGCGTTGCGTACGTAAGGACGCCACGTTCTGCGCAGTGCGCATGCGCAGACCGCAACGCGTGCGTATCGCGTTACGTACGCAGCCGCTACGTACGCACGCATGAGATGCGTGCGTGCGTACGTATGAGCTGATCGCGCCGCTCTCGAACAAGTTCGCGACAGCGCGAGACTTCGTTTTGCAAAATGGCGGCATTGAAGGCAAGCACCGACCGGCTCTGTGGCTTAAAATATGGCCATAATCTGGCTATAACACTTGGATTGGCTCACATTGGCTGTCAACAACACGTGCTTCTATCAGATGACGCAACACGCTTCACGCTCGTTACGTACGCGGGTACTACGGCGTACTAAAAGCCTATTAGTGGCAAACGATGCCACATAACGCAAGGCGCTTGCGTTATGCGTACGTAGCACCATTTCGCAGTGATAAAACTCTCTAATGTTATAACTGTAAACGTTGGCGTTCACGAGCCTTGGCGTTTCGGGATTTTTCAAAAGGATGGGGGCGTGTGTGTAGTCTCGTATCCCCCCCCCCCCACCCCTGCCGCTCCTGTCACCTGAATTTGTCGAGTGCAGAAGATAACACGCTTTATATACTATACGAGAAACAAAAATGTCGCGATTACGGGCTTCTCACAATGACCTACCTTCGGTTTCATATAAAAGCAGTACGAAAAGACAGGACCGGGGAAAGGAGGACACAGACGACAGCGCCGACTTAAGACAAGCTCTATATTTGTCACAATCGCGCAATATCCACGTGCGCGAGATTCGCGAGTGAGAAATGGCGTCAGTATAGCCATTCTATTGTTTTATTAGATCGAAAAATATATTTTATTCAGCGTGTTTGTACGCGTGATTTTCATCACGCGCTGTTCTGTGATAACGTGCAGCTGAGTCCTTCCTTCATTTTTATCTCTCACATGTATACTGCGCAGGTGTATAATGCATGATAGTGACAAAAAAAAAAACTTGCTGTAAATCGGCGCTGCCGTCTTTATCCTTGCTGAGAGCCTCGGCTATCCTAAAACGACAACTACTTTCATCACTTATTTTTGGTAAAACATCCCCCGTCATCAGAAGTTCGAGTGTGACAGTGAGGGAGGGAGCCGGGCCCATATATTTATTTATATATGTATGTGAATAGGCCATTTATGGCGTGTCTCAATCCTATATAGTCAAATACTATCGTATATAGCGTAGCTGGTCCATATAGTGAGCCAAATACAGCCATGTATGGCACGGCCATACCAGCCATGAGATCAGGTATAGAGATCTTTAAAGGGGGTACCACGTATGGGACGAGCAACGTGTACGCAACACCTCGTCCCGCGGTGGTCGCAGCTCTTTGAAAAAGAAAACAGCGGCGGCGAAAAAGGTGTTCCGTTGTCTTTTCGCGCGATTAGCGTGACACTGTATACTTTGTCCAGGCCGGTTGCTTCCGGTTCCGCGAATCGCGAGAGCGGCGCTGTCGACGCCTTCGACACTCCGCCGCCGAGGAAGCTCGTTGAAAGCGGGCTCGCTCAAAAACAGCGCCGACGCCCCGAGACAATAAACGAGGGTAACCGCGACCCCTTTTGACCCACCAACGAGAAGGGCTCAACCCAATCTGCGCTTCCGGAAGCGATCGGAGGAAACGAGCAAGGCATGCTCGTCGGACAAGTTGAAAGGGACTCGACCGCTTTTTTTATTTTTTATTTTTTTATTTAGGTACCCTAAGGGCCCAAATGGGCATTACATAGGGGCGGAATGGGTTGAAAGCCGACACAACGTACAATATTATAAAAAGAAAGAATCAACACAACAAAAGTGACATTACAATATCATAAAGGCAGCAAAAGTACACGATTGCAAAGTACAGCGTGAAACATATAAAAAAAAGTGTAAAAGTGACAGAAAATCTGGTATTTGGAAGGCAGGAACACAAATTTACAGCCTAAAAAAGATGAGCATGATGAAGACAAGTTACAGTGTATTTTGAATAGCTAGAAAAGCGAGGAGTGCGGTTTGAAAAGAGGAGGTGTCTGTTTGGTCCACTAGGCTACTAGGTAAAGAATTCCATTCATTGATTGCCAGAACAAGGGGTGAGTTCTGATATTCATTTATTTCCGGTCGAAATGTTGCTTGCGCACGCTCTATAGCACGACGAGTAGCTGTTTTCTTCCGCGTACGGTTGTTGTCAAAGTAGCCGCAACAGTGGGTATAGAGTTTACCGTGGTTGTTGGTGGGACTCCTGTACATGAGTATACACGTATAAGCTTCGTCTGGTGAGGCCCGTACCCGGTGAACGGAAAACGTTTCGTGGCTAAGAACCGTTAGGAGAGGCAATATTATACGACGACTCTGAAATGGACACGCGCAACTCACAGGAAACATTTTTTTACTGACAAAGAGCAACCAACATGTGAACAATGTTAGAGGCCGTTAACAGTTATACACACCGTATACTGATATGTTCGTGTTTACGTGCGAAGCAGCGCACGGAGACTAGACAAAATGAAGGAAACCACAGGTAAACCGCAGCAGTTTATTCACTAGTTGATGTTCTGTCTAGTGGCTAAGGTACTCGGCTGCTGACCCGCAGGTCGCGGGAAGGAATCCCGGCAGCGGTGGCTGCATTTTTGGTGGAGGGGGAAATGTTGTAGGCCCGTGTGCTCAGATTTGGGTGCACGTTAAAAGAACCCCAGGTGGTCGAAATTTCCGGAGCCTTCCACTTCGGCGTCTCTCATAATCATATATGATGGTTTTGGGACGTTAAACCTTACATAATAATTGATCATCAAATCAGAACCACATAAATATCATAGCCGTTTGTGCGTGCGCTTTCATCAGATAAAAGTATTCTTCCCCTTATTATCCGAACGCCTTGACGATGATAGAAGCGAATAAAAATAGAGAGAGAAAACAAATACAGAAAGAAATGGAGAACGAGAAAAAGAAAGGAATAAAGAAAAAAAAATCGAAAAGAAACGAGGGCTGCTCAGACCAGCACTTCCGTCAGGCTCGGCCCGCTTGTGCAAGCAGCCTTAATTTTTTATTTTTTTATTTGCTTCGTCCGTAACTACTCGTCGAATGCACACGTTGGTTGAATGGCTGCGAAGTTTGCAGGAAAACTGTGAGGCTCCCGTGCAGGGACGAGGTCTTTTCGCACCTTCCTTGTCGCACCCCCCCCCCCCCCCGCCCTACTCATGTCCGGGTGCCGAGATTGCGCTTAATGAGTGCCACGCCCAGACGTAATCTCCTCTCGTGACGTGCGAATTGGAACGACGAGAACGACTCGCACGCGCTTAACTGATCCGTGTTTCGAAGCCACTTTTTCGGCCTTCTTTCACGGGCGGTGTTTTTTTTTTCTTTTAATGTCGCGATGAATATAAAGCATATAGAACGGCGTATGGTTATTGTGTTTTTTTTTTTCGTGTTTGCAAGCGAAGCGTCGTGGAGTTGACTGGTCAGTGCTGCACCGAACAGAACATCTGAAGAAAAAAAAAGGGGGGGGGGGAGGCGTGATATAAGGCCGTGTTTCTAAAGCAAGCAGCCATGCTTGAGGAAGGTCAGGTCTGCTATGAAATGCGGGATACCCCGTAATGCTGTCACCGACACATCGAGGTGGTGTCTAGAAATACGCGTTTCGGAGGCTGCGTTGTTATTTCGGATTCCGTCAGCGTCGCATATTCGCGTTTGGCGCGTTTCCGAGGAGTCTTCATATGCGCGCCTCCGTGGCAGAAGAGCTTTTCAAGAACACCAGGTTCCATTCAGTCTGTTGTTATTATTATTATTATTATTATTATTATTATTATTATTATTATTATTATTATTATTATTATTATTATTATTATTAAAGGTCGGAGGCGAGCAAATGAAGGCTCCCTAATTATGTCGGCTCCATGGTGCCACGGTGCGCCGTAGAGTGACAGAAACAAATAAAAAAACATTGGTTTCAGCCGAGCACCGTATCGTGATTGTCCAAGGTGGACTCGAAAAGTAATTCTGCGCCATTCTTCTACATCGGGAGTCTCGAACTCGTCACAGCTATGGAGTATATAGGTACCGATCTGGAGAATGACTGGAATCTGGACACCGATTATGACATGCTATAGTCTATGGTTACGTTTCAGCGTATGGTTACCGAATGGGACGTCGCTCGAAAATAATGCTTAAAACCAGTCGCGTCTGTGTAGCTCGTTACCGTAGGCCTAACCTGTCCAGGGAGCCTTGGAAGGTCGTCCTAGCTCGGGCTGACTTGGAGACCCAGAAGGGTCTCTTGGATGAGGCTGAGCGTACTGCGACGGTCACTAAAGTCCTGGACGAAGGACCAAGTCTTGCCGCTCCCTTGTCTCTCATATAACCTGATTTTTCAATCAATCAATCAATCAATCAATCAATAAAAAATTGTGGGACCAAGACACTGATGTAGGCGCGAGCAGCTAAAGGCCCGAGGGCCGCTTGTTTGAGATAATGTTCTCGCGCTCAAAGCTCAATTACGACACAATAGCTTACGATAACTTCGCGCTGTTGTAACTGCGTGTGCACCGCGTCATTTTGCTCACAGCTAATATATAAGGTGACAACCTAATCGATAATTAACACTCAGCACCTTCGGTGTATAAATAAACACTCGTTATCTTTTTATTTGTTTCATTGGTAGTGGCGTTTTACTAGAATCGGCGTTGAGGTGCGGCATCATTTTATCAAGGTAGGCAGCAAAGGCGGTCACAAAAGGTCACTGCGGTATACGCCGTATGCATACAGCAGTCGTAATTGTAGCCGAGGGCTTCTGACCGCCATCGATGGCCTTCTGTCGACGATGGTGTTTAGATTGCTATCGTTTCGGGCATTGGTCGATGAGAGAGCTTGCTCTGACGCCATGCAACTCCGTATAGATATAGCGTTTCGATTAGAGATGCACGAAGGTCCGTGATCGGTGTCGGATACCGCAGGTTTCGCGACTAAAGCTGGCAGTGCGCATATTAACATATATAACGGTGTGAGTCACCCTGTTTTGCCAGTTTGGCTAGCGGTCTTTCCGCCGGTCCCTTCGGAAGCATTGGTGAGCGAGTGAATGTAGAAGTTTGAAGCCAGACTACTCACCCCCGTATTCACTAACGATCCTCGACTCGACTTTCACCCTTCACTTGACAGAGTTGAGCACTGCGTCACCGCTCGGTGGAAAATGACGCTGCCCTACTCAAGAATCGCTGCAGACTATATTGCTGATATGCAGTGACTTGCCGTGCCTAGAGATGGCGCTCCTATCTGCTTTCTCAAGTGAAGGCGAAGCGTCGAGTGGAGGGAGGTTCTAGTTTACGGGTGTCAGGCTTTATTCGGGAGGCAGTGAAAGTTTGCGGTGATGACAGTGCGTGTCTAGAAGCTATAGTTTCGGTTCCGACTGTACCTTGACGTCACAACACCGTTAGAGCTACTCGTCATGAGGTCTCGCGAAAAAGCGTCACGTTTTTACCACCTCATCGCCTCGTGGCTCCGTTTGTGACACACAAGCGGCCATTTCGGAAGTATCGGTACTTGACGTTATCGCGATTACCAGACTGCAGCGTGACTTCACCGGAATTAGCAATGTGTCTTGACGTCAAGCTAGTGTCGATATCGTCAGGTGCATGGCGGGAAAACTATCGTTAATATAAAAAATTAATTGTCTTATCAGCATTTGCTGAGCATCACGCTTGCTTAGCATCGTTTTGGTGTACAGGAGATATGTATGGAAGATTAAACTCGCTTTCGAAACAAAGGTGTCAGTGCAGCTTGATGGTGGCACTAATTGAAAAAGAAGTACAGGGAAGCATACAGTTCCCTATGCTCTGAATAAACCCCTCTCGTGGACGTAACAATATATACAATAGAGGGACTCTGTGGCGCTAGTGTCTATGGGAACTGCAACGCAGGGCGCTGCAGCCAGCATTGGAATGATGGGTAGAACACGGATTTGTCTCATGCGCCTTCATACGTTTGGCTCAGTTTGTCTACAGTTTGGCTCAGTCTGGCTTCGCGTGGCTTGGACCCGCTTTGTCACGAAACAAAAATCAACATATGTTCAGCACTTGCACTTCACCATGTTAAACTTTTTAGACTCACCAATTCAAATTGAGTCACGAAGTTCAAAACGGCTCGTTCTTTCGTTCGAAACAAAAACCGAAAACACAGAAATAAACAAAACACCAAGCTCGTTCGAAGCCCGCAAGTACGAATGCTGGACAAATACGTGTACCACTCATCATTGCCACGGTTGCGAACGATCGCAGCGCCCGAGTACCCCTCTAGTTAATTTTTAGGAAACTCTCTGCAGGGAAGGAAAGAATGACAACAAAGAATAGGACGCCGCCATGGTAACGTCTTTATTTCCAGTCATTCGCTGGTTTTCTTTCCTCTCATGCACTTTCGCGCTACAGCTGATGTATTACGTCACTTAGGAACATGTAGGAACAGCGCAACTTGAAAGTACGTTACTGTGTAACTACGTAGTTACACAGCAGCTACTTCTAGGTTGCGCTGTTCCTGCATTCAGTTATGTTCCTACCAACTTGCCCAAGTTTCCACGCTCCGTATTCCGTCAGTTTCATAGTGTCTCTCTTGCACGATCCTCCTTCGATCGCAGCCGAAATTATTTCGTTTTCAAGTGCGAATGCACATTATATAAGCGACCCTGAATCCGCCGTCCGCGGTGCGCCTCCTTCTCTCCCCTAGCAACGGCGCGAGGAGCGGAGAGGAGCGTCTGTAGCAATGGCGCAGCGACGTCACACACCACGTGATTGCGCGCGCTCCGCCCTCCGCTCCGTGGCTGCGCGCGCCCCCACGACTTGCTCGAGATCGGCAAGTCGTCATGGGTATGGATCCATCGAAGGCATCAACCTCGACTGCGATACCTGCAACAACGAGTACAACGCAATCGAATGCGAGCATTGCACGCGTCGTTGAAGATGTCGCGCCGGTTGAAGACCAGGCAGCGCGGCGAAGGGCCCGTGATGCCCAGCGCAAGCGGGCGAAGCGGACATAAACATCATTATAGTGCGAATTTACTTTCACATACACGCGTAAACTCACCAAGATTTCCCGAGAGGGTCTAATGGTTCCTGGGAATCGCAATTTGATCACACGGGGGAGTTTACGTTTACTCACTGGCGAATGCCAACGGATTTTAACTTTACTCCCCCTCATATAGCATCACCCCGTGCATTCGCACTTAACCATGTTCACCCTCGGGGAAATGCTTGGGAGTTTTTTTTCCCTCTGTATTCGTTCTGTCATTCTTTTGGATAGGATGATCTGCGTTCGTGTGCATATATACGCGACGTGCGCTGTCGTGACGACGGGATGCTTTCTCGATCACATCTGTCTGTCGGCTTCATTCTGAAGCTGATGGACAACCTAGAGAGTTCATTATATACGCTGAAAATTAAAAATACGAAAAAGGTACGAAAATTGATAAAGAAAGTGCGTGAAACTTTCATTGGCCGGTGCAGTGCACGCACATGTCATTGCACGCATTGCAGCGCACCTTTGTGGTTCGCTTGCGCAGCTGCTTCGCAAAACAGGCCCGTGACCTTTTTGTTCTCCGCACGCGAGACCTTATATACTGTCGTGTGTGACGCGCGGGGAAAAAACTTTTCTCGTCGACCGCGTCGCGCGACCTTGAGGAGGGGAGGACCGCGACGTCTTTACGAAGTTAGCGAAGAAAGCGCGCCAATGTTAATCCATCCCGTAGAACTTGCACGGGCGCACGCGTTCCGCGGGATTGCAAATCGCGCGTCTAATTGGCCGCGTCCGCTCCTCCGCGTCGTCGTCCATGGCGGGACGAGCCTTTCCTTCTCGAGGTTGTCGTGCTTTGGCGGCGGTAGTCGTCTCGCTGACGCGCGAGTGTGCGGTTAAAACGCAAGAAGTCTCCGAGATTTTTTTATTTATTTCTTTATTATTTTCAATAGAACGCGCTCATTGCGTCGGCTCGTATCGTGCGCCTGGGCTGGAAGGCCCTGCGTATATACCGTCTGGTCAAGGCCCGAATAATCGTCGGCTGCTACTGGATTGTTCTGTACCGTGGTCATGGCGGGAACTGAGATTGCAGACCTCTGCATGAGCCCGCGTTTTCTGGTGTGTATGGCGTGACCGCCCACGAAAGCACGAGAGCGGCTATATACTTCATGGACGTACGTCAGTTACGTCATTAAATGTAATTGCTGCAATTAGAAAAAAACGTGAGAGCATAGAAATGATAAAAAATGTGAACATAACGATCAGTGGACTATACAACCAATACAACAAGAAATTGTACTTTTTGCAAAATACATTATACCTCGTAGATAGTAACAATGAAACAAATTGAAAATTGAATCACAGAATGGGGAGCGACTTGGCATGGGTTAATTCATAATCAAATGAAACGAGGCAGCGCTGGGACGAATAGGAACGACGAGACACCGCCATTCTTTCATGACACCATGATAAAACAAGAAGAATAATGACAGAAGCGTTTCGCATCGCTATGGTATAAAAGAAGAAATGCTTCAGTCAGACCTCTGTAGCCCTCTCACCTAAAGAATATAAAAACCTCATGCACACATGTATAGAGCATAGCGACATATCACATGTAGTTTTTAGTTTATTTGTTGTTGCGGATGTCTTTCTAAGAGGCTGCGTACGCTCTAATATCTTGGTCTTGTTCGCTTTGTGACGTATTGTGTGACGATGCTGGCTGCATATAAAGAGGGACGTTTTTCGATGTAAACTTCAGTTGTGAGCGCATATTTCCTGTCGGGATCTCGTATTTTGTATTTGTCCCAGCGCTGGCCCTTTTCATTTCACTATAAACGAGCTTGAGTTTTTGGTTGTTCTTGGATGTAGTTGATCGGCGTGGATGTACATGACGCACCAGCGTGTTGCCCCGATGCGCGCAGGCTGCAGCGTGGACTTGGAAGATGCGCCCGACGAGGTCATTCGCCCAGCGCTGCTGCACCGTGTTCTGGCCGCGCGCCGGTCCCCGCGATGTGTCGAGACAGGTGCGCCGACCTATAGTTCTCACGACGCTTATTACATTGTATACGTCTATTCGCGCACCTGCCAGAACACTATATAACTCGGCCTATAGCTCGTTACCGTTCCATCATGAAAAGCAGTGAACTAACACGTGGACTGAGATAATAGACGGAACAAGTGATACCACGTGAGGTGTAATAACGCCTATAGCGGCAGGGCAAAGTCCAGTCGGACTTTGCCCTGCCGCTATAGGACTTTGCCCTGCACCAACAGGGCAAAGTCCAGTCGAAGCACGGTTCAACAAAATGGTGACCGTACGCTCGAATTATATCGTTAAATCGCGAGGTTTCGTAAAGTATGCATGCGAAATAAGCGACTTTACGAAGACATTTTGAGGCTCTTCAAAAGATAGTTGACGTGTACATACCCTAAAAATGACCGACTATAACAAGGGCGTCTTTTCATAACAATAATCGTCATACGACTTGTCTGCGCTTCCTTCCTTGAATTTCCTATACCCAAGAATGCTATGTCACGCTGGTATTGTGCGTGTCGTTCGTGACCTGAAGGTTCTGGGCGCGCGGCGATAATGCAAGGGAAGTGGCGCAAGACAGATCACGAATATTGTTGTGGGACAAAAAGACACTCTTTTTACTCGATCTTTGAGTCCCAGAGTTGCCAGTTCGGTTTGCAATTAGCGCCTTTCGGCTTCGTTTTTCGCCGAGTTGCTGGTAGAATTTTCCAGTCGCTTGTCGCAATTTTCGGACTCATTTGCATTTTCCCCGAAAGTATAGTTTATTTATGTTTTTAGTGATCATCTCATTCATAAATAGCGCGTTTGTCGATCTCTTTCAGTTGTTGAGTGTTGAAGCCAAAATAGGGGGGGGGGGGGATCAACTAATAACATTAATCGTGCACAGACAAGCGTGCAATCAACCGAATGGGGACCACCCTGCATGCTATTATAAAAAGCAAATATGTAATAATAATAATAATAATAATAATAGTTGGCCTTTAACGTCCCGACACCACCACATGATTACGACAGACGCCGTAATAGGGGTATCTTGAAATCGACCACTAGGGGGTTCTTCAACGTGCACCTAAATTTAGGCACATGGTCCTCGAGAATTTTCGCCTTCATCGAATATGTGGCCGCCGAGCAGCCTTAGCTACAAGACCACCGTGGCAGACAAAAAAAGAAAAAAAAAGTAAATATGGGTTGTCGTTCATGGTTGCGCAGGTTTATGCTGTTCAAGATAACTAAAGCAGCTTTTTCAACACCCCTTCGTAGTTAAGTGCATTTTGTAATAATGAACATATTCCACTCCTTTTCAACTTCTTCGCAAATAATAATAATAATAATAATAATAATAATAATAATAATAATAATAATAATAATAATAGTGTAATTTGCGTTTAACGTCCCGACACCACAGCATGATTACGAAAAACGCCGTAATAGAGGGCGCCGGAAATTTAGACCACTGGGGGGTTCTGTCGTACTGCTCTCTTTTTTTTTTTGAAATGTTTTAGGGGGTGCTCTTTTTATGATGATTGTTTTGCTTGTCAGCTCGGTATACCATCCGGCAACTCTGATGATGACTGTCCAAATAAAATATGACAGGTAATCTTTTTATTCGCTTATTTGTGGTGCGTCGGTCGCGTGTTTCCGCTGCAGCGTCGATTTGCTGTGTCCTCCGGCACTTCTTTATAGCAAAGGTTTGTGACGAGAGCCGGGCTAAAAATATAGTTCCGCGGCCTTCGCTGCGTGCGAGATTTTCGAGTTCGATTTCGAGGTTCCGATTCCTCGATAAAACGCCCTTTTTACCACGCATCGACCTCGTTACAGCGGTGGTAGCCGACTATAGCGTATATATCACCGATTTTTTTTTCTTTTTCTGTAACGACGCTGTGTAGTCTGCCGAAGCAGTCGATGCCTGTACGTTTGTGCGAGATTCGCGTGCACGCCGCCTTGCATGCGTGCGTATCGTTTGAAACGCCGCAATTATATGCAGCTGCGCGCGCCGCTCCGTTTTAGTTTGTGCCCCACTTTCCAGGTGGCGCCAGCAGTCTGGGCCTGCTCCGACGTTCAATGATTTGGCCGAGTGCCTCCGTCGATTGCGGTGTTATGGTCTGTGCGGTTGCAGATGCGCAGAGAGGGTGGAGAGAGTTGGTCTAAGAACGACACGGACGTAAACCGACAACGCGTAGGCTTGCGTGAACCAGACAACTTCTCTTAGGCACTGCGCCGTGCTCCCGACCGGGTTGCAGAAATTAGGAGCCTTTTCTCATCTTCTAACCACTACCACCACCAACTTCTCTGACGGGACAGCATCGGCATTTTTTTTTCTTTATAAAGAGGAGAGGTGCTAGCGCCCAAGACACGTGAGTGCCTTTGAAGAGGCAGGTTATAATGATGAAAACAGGGTTACAAAAATAACCAGAAGGACGAATAAAAGCACAATTTAAGTAAAAGCAGCGCTGACGCAAGGAAGCGGGTAGTTAACTGATGCGTTGTGCTTTGGCTATATTTGCTCTTGGTGAGGCGGGGAGGGGGGGGGGGGGTAGGGGTGTGTCTATAGTGAGATACTGACTCACTCACCCAGAAATTTGGAGGGCGAGAAACTCATCCTTCTCCACTGCGACACTAAACACGGTGCTTGCCGCGACAAAACGCGCATGAAGAATATGCCAGCGGCGACTCCACATAAATGATCTCGCACCGGTCGTCTGGCGTCCTAAATTTTGGCGGTGCCTACTAGTCGGCACTAATGAAGTGCAATCAGCCATTGGCTGATTTGAACATGGCGCGCTCACTCGTTACAGAGATCGCTGCGGGAGGTCGCTACTTGTCCACGCGCGCGCGTGCGATCACACTGAAAAAAGCGACGCATTCGAAGAAAAAAAAAGAAAAAAGTGCTTAATGTGACGAGGCGCTTTCCCTGCTTAGCTTCCAGCGCTTTCTTCGTGACGAGAGAATGCAATTGCAGCATGCGACAAATCTTTGTAACTCCACTCACACTTGACGGATTCTTAAAATTTTGGCAGCGTTGAATTCGTGAGGCAATTAGCTTTTCCAGTGAATTCATTCCGTGGTTACTTGAAAAAGCGTTTTAGGGCCCCTTTAAATGCCAAACATTCGATGTCGAAGGTCCTACCTGCTAATAAACCTATCATGGTGAAATTAACGGCAACAGGTTTCCGAGGTTATAGTGCACCAGTCTAAAGCGATTCATTGTTTAACTTTAGTGTCCCTCAACGTCTCCTCTTCGGGAAGCGGGTTAGGGGGAAGTGGGTTAGGGAGAGACAAAAGGTTAGGTGGGCAGATGAGATTAAGAAGTTTGCGGGTATAAATTGGCAGCAGCAAGCACAGGACCGGGTTAACTGGCGGAACATGGGAGAGGCCTTCGTACTGCAGTGGACGTAGCCAGGCTGATGATGATGATGATGAAAGTCTGCTTTACGTGTGGGTGTTTGCAAAAAAGAAAAAAAAAAGACAAAGAACGCTCAATACGCATGCAGTGGCGAATTGTGCGCAGCTATGGTAAGGCATCCGTGAGGTGATGCTATTATATCGCGCGGCACCTTTTCTCGCCGAACAGATGGGTCCGCCAAACTTTTGAAACACGGCATGCCGCGTTCGGTATTCCGCGACGTATACAGTTGTGCATTCCCTCTATACTGTACCAGACACCTCGCCGGAGCTGGCGCTCTGTGGTTGTATATATGTTTAACGGGGCGAGTCGCGATAAAAATAGGCGGGCTGTAAAGCAAACGGCACGCTTATAGTGGCGAAACGAGAAATAAATATAGCCCCGTAATAACAGCAAAAAGAAGTGCGCGAACTCGGATCCTGGAAACCGGGGGTTCGGAATGCGGCCGGACACGTTTGCATTTGTGTGTGCGTGTTGTATAGTCGCGTAGGCGGCATTGCAGTCTGCGCGCTCGTCTACTGACGACGCATAATTAACAGACGAACGTAGAAAAGCGCTTTTCGCGCCTTTTTCGTGCGCTTTTATTAAAGGATCACTGGAGTAATTGGCCATTGAGCGCGCGCTCGCGCCAAGGAGAAGTCTTCTTATCTTGTTCTTCGAGCGCCTTGACGATGATTTCTTATCATCATCAGCAAAGAAGCGACTAGTACGCTTGGCGCAACGCGTGGAAAATTGCGTATAAAAATAGCAACAAAAAATAGAGGAAGCAATCTCGAACTAGAAAGAGGGAGAAAGCGAAAGAACGGAGAAAAAGAAATAGAAAAGGCAAGAGAAAGATAAAAAAGAGAAATAAACAGAAAAAAGTAAGGAAAATAAGAAAAGACAACGAGTAAAAAAACAATGAGAAGAGGGAAGACAAAGAAAACTGGATGAAGTAAACAAAAAAAAGGCTGCCCAGCTCCCTTCAGGTATGGCACCCTTAGTGCGAGGCTTCCTTGATTACATAAAGGTAGGACAAGGACGAAACAGAGAGAACGCACACACAAGCGCTTGTATGTGGGTTCTCTCTGTTTCGTCCTTGTCAATTCAGTGTCGCGCTTACCTTTGTGAACACATGCTACACCAACAAGGCCAACAAGCCACCTTTGCCGTAATTATTTCCCTTTCTTTTTTTTTTTTCTATCGGGCGGACCCGATCGTCTCTCGTAAAACTTTATTTCCTTTGAGAATGAATCTTTTGGTGGTAAGCAACTGATGTTTCAACGGGAACTAATGAAAGTGCCTTTGACACCGGGATGGCCGACATTTTGGTTGGTTTTCGTCCGTTGGTTCCTGCCTCTACTTTGGATTCTTGAAAGATCACTGACACGATACTCGTCGCCAAGAGCGTCTATATACCGAGGAAAGATAACCGCTGGTCATTAAGAGCAACAGACTACTATATTCCAAGGGAAAATCAGCCTGCACAGGGGCAGGCAGAAGGTGAGAAGGGCATTTGAGATTAAGAAGCTCGTGGGTATAAAATGGCTACGGCAAGTACATGGCCAGGATAATTAGAGACTGGACTAATTGGAACCGCCAACTCGCCCAGCTGATGTCCTCTTGGCGAAACATGTGAGAGGCTTTTAACCTGCAGGGGGGAGTATACAGCGAGGATGACGATGATGATGGTAATACGATCGGTTAAATGAAGGTCTGACATCTTATAACCGTGGTATAAAACGACTGCCCATAGAGTACAGCGCTCTATAGGCATGTCTTTCTTAGTTGCGTCCGGCACGGCGCTTCCTGAGGCCGTACTTTGCGGTGACCCGCAGGTGGCTGTTCACCAAGCACATATCTCTAAGCGTCGTTTCCCTCGTGTGTGTTGTCCCCGTTGTCTCTTCGTTAACAACGTAATAAGCGGCAACGATCTACGATTCTCGCAGCGGTGCTCGTGTGAACGCCGCGCGTATATACGCGAGACCACGTGTGCGTATATATGGCAACCGCGCTTGCATGCTCTCCGGCGCGCATCCTTGTTTCGCATCGTACATGCGTACACGTTTGCCGCTGTTATAGTACTGCACCCCGGCGCGTAAAGAACGTTTTGCATGTTCGCGCTGGCCTGCTTCTCAGCGGGGGTCGGTCACACGCAGTGGTTGTTGAGGCCGCGGCGCGCCGCATTTATGGATCCAGGCGACGACGCCTGGGGGGGGGGGGGGGGGGTCTTTCATCTCGGCCAGAGTCTTTCGGCGGCGGGATCACTGCAGCCTATTCAAGCCGGACAAGCACACGTCGCGTCTACGCGGGCGCACAGTGATCGGGAGCACTGTCCTCCGTATGGATGCTGATTGCTGCCGGATTAATCGCCAGCCATTGCGTTAGTGAGGGGAATAACAATGCAGTAGTTTGCGCTACTACCCGCAAAGTTGAACTTGCACTGCGCACTCTTGGTTAAGTTGCCGTTAAACTTGATATGACGGTTGTAACAATGAATGCTTACTACATGTAACTTAGAAGTGTGGCAGCTTGGGCTAGTTGGTATGGCATGACGATAGTTATAGCGCGAGAACAAAAGGACGACACAGACAGTGTCTTTCGTGTGCTTCTTGTGTCTGTGTCGTCGTTTTGTTCTCGCGCTATAACTATCGTCATTACTACATGTGTGCGTCGAGAAACTTTGTGCTACCAAAAAAAAAAAAGAAAGAAACACGTAGATCGAGCGCAGACTACCAATTTGTAATTTGCTAGTCTGCGCCCGATCTTCCCGTGTCTCTCCATTTGCCTGGTGTCCCGATTCCTGACTATATAGCTAATCTATAATGATCAGTCATGGAAGGAACCACCCAGCCCCGGCGTTTGCGTTGACCGGCCGTCTATATCTGTTGCATCCGTGTGGGCGCGCCTCAGCTGTTCTACTTATCGCTTGTTGAATTGACGCTTGTTCATGCTTGCCCCCTCCGCGCTTCCAAGCGTCGATTAGTTCGGCTTCGTTGTATTGCCTGCCCAACTGGTGTCGCTTACTTTTCTCACGACATCATTTGTGGTAGATACTTTCTCTCCCATCACCAAGCTGTCATTGATTGCGCCTGTGCCAACTCATAGTTTGTTCCCTTGGCGATGCTCTACCTACGGACGAGTGCCCTTTCTGCGCGAAGTTGGTCATCAGTAACGACGCCCATAAGTGCAAGCGACACCCAGGATTGAGGCGCGGGTCCTTCGTCTTATGCTATATAGGGATGCATGCCTGTGCACGAATTCGCCTTCAACTGCAAAGCTTTCTGAGAATCCGGGGGCGTTCTCTAATATTGCATCTTCTAAGTGCGGACCACGTCGGTGGCTCGGTTGTCGGGTGCTGTCGTATGCTATCATCGTCGCTTGGCGCAACGCTCCATGTGTGTAGCGTATTGACTGCGTGCTCGCGCCGAGGGGAAGTCTTCCTCTCTTTCTTCGAGCGCCTTGATGATGATTACTTATCATCATCAAATAAAAAGATATGTGCTCTGCGTAACGCAGGCGAGAACACGCTTGAAAATAGAAAAGAAAAAAGAGGGAAGCGAAATAAAACGAAAGATAAAGGAAAAAAAAGAAAGGAAGTCAAATCGAATGAAAAAAATAAAAATAGACGAAGAAAGAGGAATAAAAAATAAATAGAAATAAGGAGAAAAAAAGAACAAAGCGGGAAAAAAGAGAAACAGAAAAAAGAAATATAGAGATGACAAAAGGAAAATGAAACAGAAGAGAAAAAAAAATGGCCCCGTATCTGCATGTAATCTGCAAATGTCGAAATACGATAGTCTTGCGTGTGGAGAGAGTGAACAAAACATTTATTTGATGTTCTGCGCCAGAAAATCGGTGAATGGTATTCCGGAGGCGCTGCGTTAGAGTGCCTATAGAGCGTGCAGCGGAGACGAACGAGCGCATCAAGTCTCGTCACACGTGATACATGAGCGCCGTCTGGCAGTTTTTTTATTATTTTTTGGAAAACAAAGCGCGTGGCTCTGAGACGGGCGTGCGCGCCCGTCTCAAAGGCGACAAGATGTAGAACGCAAGGCGACGGGTAGGTGCCACCACCGTGTCGTCTTAGCAAAGCGTTGGAAACACTCGCCTTTTCGTGCAAGCGTCAGTGCATGGTCAGCGCAACGTGATAAGCGCTACGGTCCTTAGAATTACTGATGTATGCCTTTTCGAGTAAAAGACGTACATGCAGAATATATACGTGTTGTTATGGTGCCTCAGATATGCGCAATAATTGCTTTTTGATTGACAATCGCACACGTGTGAACGCTAATTCTTGAGCAACATTGGTGGGCGCTGCGGATGGGGTCAGCCGTTCGGGGTATCTGCTGGTGCTGTTTAGAGTACCCGGTTCGCAATAACGGTGGATAAACAGACAAATGTACAGACGGACGGACGGACGGACGGACAGACGTCCGGACAGACAGACAGACGGACGGACGGACGGACGGACGGACGGACGGACGGACGGACAGACAGACAGACAGACAGACAGACAGACAGACAGACAGACAGACAGACAGACAGACAGACAGACAGACAGACAGACAGACAGACAGACAGACGGACGGACCAAAGTTTTTGTGCCGAAAGTCCCCAAGAAAGACTATCGTCTTTAAAAAAGAAGGCTGCCCAGCTCCGCACTATTCAGGCTTTGCCACCACCAGTGCGAAGCTGCCTCGAATTTGTTTTGTTTTGGTTTTCTCACACAAAACTTGTTCTCATTTCCTGACTTCCGCAGAACTCTTCCGACGCTGTGAAGCACAGATGAGGGCCAAAGGCTGAAGTGGCAGTTGCCGGTCAGGTGTGCGCACAGATAGCCCGCCCTGTGTTCCACGGAGTGTCTCTCTTTTCACCGCTCGCGCACGACGTGCACTTCGCGTGCTATCAGCACAGCTGCGTTCTTAGAAGAGATCGTTCGTGCGCATGCGCACAGCTGTAGAAGACAGAACCGTTTGTCACGCCCCTTCCATGGCTATAAACGAGCGCGGTCTGTCTTTGCAGGCCGTATATACGGTCTCGGAGAAGCCGCGGCTTACAGTAACGGGAGCTGCTTCTCTTTGTTTCGCTGCTTCGAACTGTGCAATGTGCGCCGCTGCTTTGCTTCAGTGAACTGTCCAGAAAAAATCTGGAAGCCGAGCATTGATTCCAAAGTGGTGGCGAAATGTTCACCGTGTCGTGATGAGTACAGACCTTTTTTCCTAATCAAGTGCGCTTTCCTGTGCTGCACAGTTGCCCAACTAGTAGCGGCACCTGTCGTTCTTCAAGTGGAGACGAAATCCTCTTGTTGATTGATTGATATGTGGGGTTTCACGTCCCAAAACCACTATATGATTATGAGAGGCGCCGTAGTGGAGGGCTCCGGAGATTTCGACCACCTGGGGTTCTTTAACTTGCGCCCAAATCTGAGCACACGGGCCTACAACATTTCCGCCTCCATCGGAAATGCAGCCGCCGCAGCCGGGATTCGAACCCGCGACCTGCGGGTCAGTAGAGTACCTTAGCCACTTGACCACCGTGACGGTGCACGAAATGCTGTTGTTGCACACGCTGTGGCTTGTAAATCGCGCTGGTTTATTTAAAGGGAGCCCCCAGTAAACGTTTCCCGTGCCATAGACGCGGGATTCGAAGTGAATGACCCGTCGCCATTAGTTGGGCAAACAGCAATGCAGGAAAGTTAGCTTTACGCTTATTAAAAAGGGGTGCCTATATTGTCTGACAGAAGCGCTTTTGTGTGACTTCGGGCTCCTTTTCGGATGTCTGTAAAATGGATTAGACGACTGTTCCATACGATCTCAACGATGCTGAAACACGTTGGTGGGCTATAGTTGGTTCGCATCAGTGAATTGTGAGTAAGCGTCGACAATGACGTTGAAGAGAACTGACACGGACAAAGCGTTACTTTCAAATGATCTTTTATTTTCGCACTAACCGATAAATAAACAAACCGAACAAGCGGAAATAAGATAAACACAAAGAGCGTTTTGTGGATTCACATCGTTGAACCGCAAGCACGTGTACAATGCACTATCAAGACATAGAAAAAAAAGAATTTGCGTCACTTCGGCAAATCATGGTAATGAAGCTCTTTTTGAGAAAGCGATACGGAAGTGCGGCTTACGCACATGTCTGCTAATCTCACAATTTCGTACGCCTCCATAATCCCTGTTGTCGTCTTGCCAGTGGGCTTCAATAAGATTGCCGTGTTTCACAATCTCTGCAGTGAATGCCCAAATCACCTGAGATTGTTTTCGTGACTTTATGATGATGCCCTTTCAATCTCTGATTGATGCATCAGGAAGTTGTGCCCTAAACGTTAACCGATCTAGAAAGGGAGAGGAGGAAGTGTAGTGGTTCGAAACTTTCTTGTCCTTGTTCCAACCGGTGCACACAACTCCGCTCAAGCCACCTTCGGTGCAGTACACCATTTGCCTGCAAAAAAGGCATCTTAAGATTTGAAAGGGGCTGTTGTTACTAGTCACGGAACACAGCAAAGTTTGTTCAGTTCACTCATGCTTGTGTACGCCGCCTAATTGTCAGTACTAATATGATCGATGACGTCTCAAAAAAAAAAAAAAAACGTTACTGGTAATTATTTGGAGAACTGTAACATTTCTGCAGCTATAAAAAGTCAAACAAAACTGTGCACAACTTTTTTTTTTGCCGCCCCTACTTCTCAGATTTACGAATCTCAGGATGGTCAGCTTGGCAGATTAACATTTGAGTCCTCAAAGTCTGTCAAAGGATCTGACAGGCATGGCGAATGCTAATGTGGACTTTATCATTGTTTGCTTATTGGGGTGGTTCAAATTTTAGTGAAATAGTAGTGCTCATATTCACTTGGCATGTTTTAGGGGATGTTGAATGATTTGTACATATTTTTTTTCTAAATCTAAGCCTTCTATTTCATACTGCTCCAAATTTAGACATTCGTAATAAAAAAATGAATGTTCTTTTTCCACGTAACTTGCTCCAAGTTTGGATTTTAGGGCACCAAAATAACTTTTAACTGCTCCAAACAAATTCTTCATAATTCTGTTTCGGTTGTTGCACCCGTAAAAGTGGGTGCGAAAACAGTTTTCTCCAACCGGGTGCAGGTTGTTTATTAGTCTGCTGTCATTTTACGTCATAATACTCACACTTAAGTTCTTCAAACGACGGGGCGTAAAAAAAGCCGAAGAAATGTGTACGAAATCTCTGCACAGTTCTTTTTTCTCATCCTTAATTTAAATTAAATAAACCTACGTTCCGTCTACACGAACGCGTCTTCCTCACTGGTGAACGTCGGCCATGAATGAGGACGACGGTGTCCGGGAGCCAGCTATACCCTAACGAGACCCGCCGAACGCCGACAACGTGCATACACGGAGGTCGGTTACGACTTCCTCGCCGTCTCGTCTAACGGCGCGGAATCCGGCCGTTGACGAGAGAAACCGGCCAGACGCATTAGAGAGTTTCAGTACTGCGTACGCTGCGTACGTAAGGACGCCACGTTCTGCGTAGTGCGCATGCACAGACCGCAACGTGCACGTATCGCGTTACGTACGCAGCCGCTACGTACGCACGCATGAGACGCGTGCGTGCGTACGTATGAGCTTATCGCGCCGCTCTCGAACAAGTTCGCGACAGCGCGAGACTTCGTTTTGCAAAATGGCGGCATCGAAGGCAAGCACCGACCGGCTCTGTGGCTTAAAATATGGCCATAATCTGGCTATAACACTTGGATTGGCTCACATTGGCTGCCAACAACACGTGCTTCTATTTTGATCTACCAGATGGCGCAACACGCTTCACGCTCGTTACGTACGCGGGTACTACGGCGTACTAAAAGCCGATTTGTGGCAAACGACGCCACGTAACGCAAGGCGCTTGCGTGATGCGTACGTAGCACCATTCCGCAGCACTAAAACTCTCTATTGTCACGTCGCCGCCGTACTTTTATTTCGCACGGGTCGTATGTCCCGGCAGGCGCGTTTGCCGCTGCGGTGCTGTCGCTGTACTCGCGTAGCGACGGCAGCTTAGTTCTTTTCCGTCGCACGCCTGCCAGAAGCCTGAGCTGTCGATCTTGTCCGCATGGGGTGTAACCAGTGGTGTTATATAAGTCCAGAGCAGTCACGAGGGGACACACACACACACATCTTGTCATGGAGACCATTTTTTTTATTTACGTAAAAATTTTAATCGTGTTTTGAAATCGAACTAGAAAACGAACGTAGTTTTTCTTTTATCTCGTGCGATATTACATCGCTCTGCTGACGCTTCTCTGAAATCGGTCGAGTTGCGCAGTGTCGATATGAATAGTTTCACCACCGCAGAGGCGTACTGAACACATGTGTGCACTACAAAAAAAAAAACAGGTATGTATAAAAAAAACATGTACGCCGCTGTAATTGTCAAGCAATTCAAACATATGGCGTTTGAAAAATAAATCCCAAGGGGGAAAACTCGCAAGGAGCTCCTCCCACCCCCGTTCCCCAACCTGAAGTTAGGGGTGGTAAAAATTATCCTAACTCCCCCCTCCCATGATATGGCGGTAAGAGTCAGCTGTCGACTGACTTACCGAATAAGCACTGAAAAAGAAAAAAAAAACTGGGTGTTGGACAGGCCCCGCCGCGGTGGTCTAGTGGCTAAGGTACTCGGCTGCTGACCCGCAGGTCGCGGGTTCAAATCCCGGCTGCGGCGGCTGCATTTCCGATGGAGGCGGAAATGTCGAGGCCCGTGTGCTCAGATTTGGGTGCACGTTAAAGAACCCCAGGTGGTCAAAATTTCCGGAGCCCTCCACTACGGCGTCTCTCATAATCATATGGTGGGTTTGGGACGTTAAACCCCACAAATCAATCAATGGGTGTTGGACAGTGCAAGGCTCGTCGAAGGTGCGCAAAACAACGCAGTTGCGGTGCAGGTCAGGAAGGCGAACGAATTCACCGAATGGCGCCCCTTTCATTGAACGAATGACGTCATGTACTGGTGCTCGCGGCGTGTCGCCTTTGACGTCGTGTCCGTCTGTAGCGCCAACTACCTTCTGATATACGAGTGCAAGCAGCATCAGCATCAACTGTTGTCGTTGCTGTGTAAACGTATAGTTGCTGTATAATTTATGTACAACATTAATGAGGTGTGGGCGCAGTTATTTCAAATT
Organism: Rhipicephalus microplus; assembly: GCF_043290135.1. Classification (NCBI taxonomy): domain Eukaryota; kingdom Metazoa; phylum Arthropoda; class Arachnida; order Ixodida; family Ixodidae; genus Rhipicephalus; species Rhipicephalus microplus. The sequence goes on along the minus strand of NC_134706.1, from coordinate 8,894,586 downwards.
ACAATAGCATTCTCGCCTGCAGTATTCATTTATTTATTTATTTATTTATTAGAATACCCTCAGGGCCCGTAGGGCATTACAGAGGGGGTGGGTACAACATATATAACACACAAGAAAAAAAGACAAAATAAAGAAACAAGTGTCAGATGCGCAAATCAGGAAGGCAACATAAGTCAACTAAAAATGTATAAGAATTCAAGCACATACAAGACAAAGATAGATAATGGAAACTGCGTATAGTTACAAGCATTGCTGAGAAATTGCAGTCTTGAATAACAAAGGGTCTGTTATTGTTACAACGGAAGAGGGAAGGTGGTTCCAATCGGCGGCTGTTTTCGGTAAGAAGGCTGCTGAAAAGAATTTGGGGCGGCAAAACGGAATGGCAACCTTATGCTGATGATCAATGCGCGATGAGTGGTATGACGGTTGTGAAATGAGGTCTCGCTTCATTGATGGATTGTGAAAAAATATCTTATGAAAAAAATGCAGTCGCGCCAGTTTCCTCCGGACAGTTAAATTGGGTAGGTCAAGGTTAGATTTCATTTCTGATATGCTAGCCGTACGGGAATAATTAGAACAAATGAACCCAACTGAGCGGTTCTGAACAGATTCTAACGCGTTAATTAAATTTTGCTGCACGGGATCCCATATAGCGGACGCGTACTCAAGCTTTGGGCGAATTAGTGATCGGTATAATAGAATCTTGAGGGACAGCGGAGCGCGAGAAAAGTTGCGGCGTAAGTATCCTAGCGTTCGGTTAGCGTTATTACAGATGTAGGTAACATGCGTGTGCCAAGATAGATTGTGATTCAAATTGTGACCGAAAATCACACCGATAGTTTTTTTTTTTTTTTTTAGAAGCGAAGCTTCTTAAGGCGTCACCCATTCGTCCCCGTTATCGTTTGTAACCACAGGTGGTGCATGACCGCTCTTTCGGGCACACATCCGCATGTCCACATGTTACGAAAAATGTAGCACGCCGTCCTTATCACGCTCTCGGTGTTAACAAAGTGCTGGTTGCAGAAATGTTGTATACATACTCTCGTTTAGTCCTCGGATTGTCCGCTGGATGGCGGTACTTTTATATGTTACTTTCACTAGATGAACGGATGGACGCACGGACAGACAAGCGGACGAACACGGACGAACGAACGCACGCACAGAGGGACACACGAATGGGCGCACGTACGGACGGACGATGCACGGACGGAAGTACGGACGCATTTACGAACGCTTCGCCCCACTCATCATCATTCATTCCTTGAATATGCCGTGATTTTTTTTTTTGAATGGGCAATTTCACTGTGATCTTGAGTGGCCCGCGCCGTCATGATCATATTTGCGGGTTCAGTGACAAACAGGGTGGCACGGAACGTGTGAGTCATTGGCTTCTCTTGCCAGTGACCATATACAGATGACGCCTGGGCCGAGGTCGTCCATTGAGCCTACAGCGCGCTAGCAGAAGCAGGCAGTCGTGCTGGTCACCTTTGGCGGGAAGGGTTCTTTTCTCCGGCGGTTGTTGACCCGAGCGTGACACGGTGCACGCCTCCTTCCTGGACACTGGAGATATGAACGATGACCGCAACGATGACCTCAAGGTCTTGAGGGTGGGACATTTATATGTGAACAGGTGGGAAAACTAAAACGTCTATTTTTGTCTTCTGAGCACCCGCCGACTTTTGATACCCGCAGGTGTGTGCATGCACGCTGTATTTTTATGTCTGCAGGCTGGCATAATCACGCCTTGAACGGATGATAACATAACGGTAACTGGTTGGTGTTTACGTCCTAAAATCGCGATATCATCGAGAGACGCGGTGAAGGGCTACGGCAATTTTCGACTATCTGGTGTTCTTTAACGTGCGCTTGAATATTAGTACACTAGAATTTATCTTTGATCGCATATGCCGCCGCCGACATCCGATCCCGCGAACTGCGGATCAGCAGTGAAGCGCCTAGCCACTCTACCACTATGGCGGCGTGGGCCTAACAACTATTGGTCGAGAGCGTTTGTTCCGCTGCGCTGCCTTTGCAAGTACTGAACGCGAATCTATCACGCGGCGACATAGTATTGTGTGCAAATATACCTCTGCTTTTCCGTTATATCGCGTAAGGCGCAGTGCTGCGTGCTCATTTTTACTTTTTTTTTCCTCCCTTCGTGACCGCTAATCGAATTCCCACGGTGGTTGAAGAACCGCTGCTGAATTTTGCAGGTAAACTGCGCGGTGGCCAAGGGACAAAATCCTTCTATAGCACATTATTCGTGTTCTCACGTCGAACGTTGTTGGTCAATCAATCAATCAATCAATCAATCAATCAATCGGCGCAGTAATTCAGTGCACCGTGGTTCAGATGGTTGTTGGTATTTCCTATACAACGGCAGCTCGGTCCATGGTTTCATCATCAGCGGACTGGCGAAGTTTAGTTTACTTGCAGAACGAAGCTTGCAGAACACGAGTACACCTGCAGAAGAAACACCAATCGCAAAAATGCTCCCGTTGTGGAACTGCTGTATGAATGATCAACAGGTGCGCATTAATCGACACCGCGTCGGCGAATCTGATAACGGGCCTGCACGTGCCTGTGTCACCTTCTTTGGCTTGCCTTGCGGCTTGCTCCGCGCCTTGCGGCTCAATCGGAGAGCTGCGCCAGTGCAGCTGCATATACCTCGATGCTGCAGCCGCGCATGCGCGCGGAGGGAGACACGTAATCATCGTAGCTCCGCCCACCCGAAGCGTGGCGCTTCCGGCGTTTGTGTTTGCCTTGGAACGGCAACGTGAGACAGTCCTGAACACACGTAGGGCAGGCTCGGATTGAATTATTCGCCAACCCGCGCTGGGCACGTGAATGTTACGTATCATATATTCATGGACGAGACAGGCAGGTGGAATCCAAGCTGCTTTCGTACATGCCCATGTTCGTCGGTGAAGGGAAACTTTAGCCTTTCCTCCTATATAGTGGTTTTTCTGGCTGCAACACAGCGAGGTTAGACGTTTGTTGTTATACGCTGCAGCGAAGTGAAATATTACTCTTTCCTCCTATAGAGTGATTTCTCTGGCTGCAACACAGCGAGGTTAGATGTTTGTTGTTACGCTGCAGTATGATTTGAGAGAGAACAACAGATTGAAAGTGATTGGTTTGCGGGTGTGTGTATTGAGTGTATAGGTTCGTTGGAGAAGCCTTCACATGAAAGTTGCTTCAAAAGTTCGGGATGTCCGATTACGTAAAAAAACACAAAAAACACGGACCTTCGTTTTTGTAGTTGTTATCAATGTTTAAAAAAATCGGTATTCGTATTCCGGAACCAAGCGGTGGTCTAGTTTTTGTACGGCTGTGAGCTGACCGACTGTATCGTGCGATCTTTACCACCCAGTCATGGCAAATCACTCAAACCCGATAGAAACAAGGTGTTGCATTTGCACATTTTACAAACGTATAGGAACCAATGAAGCGGACGCACAACTAAGTCAGGGAAAACACAGGGGACATTAGTTAGCGGTTTCTCAACTGTATATTGCAATCATTCTCACTTAAATTGAAAGAAGACTATTCGCGCTACCCTTTCCGTCAGTTTCCGTCGGTATAGTTTTTCGACCACCTGGGTCCTTGGAGCTTCTTTGCAGCGCTCTCTTCACGGTGTGCGCACCTACTGTGTTGTGCTCCAAGGCCTCTGCACACTATTTTCTCGTCCTCTCAAAAATTAAAGAGAGAGAAGAGGCAACGCAGTTCCTGCAGTGCTTGGAAGTATCGGCCATTTTGTATCGACTGTTTCTGTAAGACATCTGGGTGCCACGATTTTGCTCTGTTAAGCCGATCTTTCCTTGGGTTTGTATATTGCTACGTGAATTGATAAGGTCTTTAAACGTCGTCACCAACGCAACCGTTTCCATGCATATGTGTCTACTGTAACACAGTTAATTTAGTTGTTCAAGATACAAGACACGAAGGTTAACGGCCTCATACGGCGGTACTCGACCCATCCGTATAAATTAGTCTATAGGGTTGTGAAGCAAGGTTTGGGAAAGCGCGAAATGAGAGGTCGAAAACCTAGTCTTGTAGGACTTGCTCTGTACCCGGCCACCAGCTCTTCCGTGACCCCGCTTTTCGCGACAGTGTATATAAGCTGCGCTAAATTTTATTTGGTCATTCGGGGATGCAAGAACTTCACTGCAGAGCTCCGGAAGATCAGAGTGGCGTCCGTCCTGCCCACGGGAGCGGGGCGGAAGGTGCACAGCCATTCGAATGTCACGTCGTTCGCTTATTTCCGGAACGGTTGCGCCGTGCTGCTCATTGTTTTCGCCACGGTGATCGACGTATCAGCGCCGTCAACTCGACGACACCCGCGGAAGCATTCGGCCGGCGCTTCCTCCCGGAACGTCATTTCTTACCCGCGTCCGCCTGCATTGTTCGCAATCAAACCCGGCTTGTCAATGTGACCGGGTATACGCCTTGATCGCTTCCTTTTTCCTGATTATATACGTACGGCCGTGGCCGACGCAGGACACCTTACGGGCCGGTATATATATTCGCGCGTTCGACTCGCGTCATCTTCATTAGCTCTTTCGTGCAATAGTTTCATCCGCCACGGTGCATGGTGTAGTGGATTATGCTCGATGGCTCACCCTAGAGTTGCGGGATAGAGTATACCGGCGCGCCGCATTCGTCGATGGTGGCGGAAATACTCGAGGAGGCCCGCGCGCCTATAGATTTAGCTGTTCGTTAATGAAGTCCAAGTGGTTGAAATTTCCGGAGCTCTCCACTCCGCGGCATCCTCCGTAATCACATTCGTGGTTTTGGGTCGTGAAAGCCCGGTTTCATTATTTCGATTGTCCGGTCTTTCGTCGGAGAGTCACGCACGTGAGCGGAGACCCGTCGAAGTGCGACAACACTGGGCCTCTTCTATCGCGCAGCGGTGGACTTGATGCGAAGCCTGCAGCGAAGCGCAGCACCGCGAGGAAGCTTCGCTACGGAGAATAGACTCTCTTTCTCGGTCTTCCTGAATCGCCGTGGAGACTGGTTTCTCGCGTTATCGTCGTCACGTGCGCCGATAACATCTGCATGCGTTGACGACTTGTACTTTTCTCCTCGGCTCAACTCCGGCGTGTCTGCGTAGCTGCAGACCGGCAGCTGTCGTTCCTGTGGAGGTCTGGCACCATTAGATAAGTATACGTCCAGCACGGGTGTCCCTTCGGAGCTAGCAGTCACCGCACAAAATCGAAAGGGGAAGTCCTTTTAACCCGGCGCCTATATCTACACGATCGGAACGTCGGTGATGCTGCAGGGGGTGTGTTTTCGTGCGCCTCACTCTGTCATCTCTCTCCGAGGCCTCTTCGGTTTTACACTGCGATGCATCCCCGTTGTGAGAACGTGTATCGCGAATCCCTATCATTGTTAACCAAGTTTTTAGTACGGCGCCCGAAACCTCTCTGACGTTATCAACACTCCAGCCCAGCCCCGCATATCTCTCCGCATCGCCCATGCCTTGCTATAATCACCCGGTGACGCTGCCGCATCTATACAGCATTCTCTACACTGGCGTTTCCAGGGGAGAAAGTAAGCGGGTAGATAAGCACCCTCCCGGAAATTTTCAGGCTTTGCATTTGTTATGTACACACGCACACATACGATCGTATGCACATGCGGTCATGAAATATAGTTGAACTTAGAGTGTCGAACGTCAAACTCCATGCAATATTGTAGTTTGTATTGTATTGTATTAATTAACGCAGTTTCATCACTCTTAGTTTACTGTCTGCTATATTCATGTCTTTTCTTGTTTCTGGACATCCATGTGTTTGTCAGACAGATGAGGTTTCACTTAAAGGAAGTCCTGCACAAATGAAGCACTTTGAAAGGTGTCCTCGTAGCCGACGGCGTATCTATACTCGGTAGAAGGGTGATCTAGATGCCGTGCGATTGACTAAGTACCGGTGTAGCTCCCCGGTAAGCAGCCGGCCAAGCGCGCCTTTAATTGCCCCGCCGCCGGGGAGGCCTCTGACGTGAGAGCGGGGCAGGACCGACTTATTGGTCATCAACCTTTCGCGCGGCGTTCTCTAACCCGCCCAACCAGACTGTGGCAGGTCTGTGTGCTATGTCGACACCGAAAAATTCCCGTTTAGTTGTCTGCGCGTGTTTCCAATGAATAAATAAATAAATAAATAAATAAATAAATAAATAAATAAATAAATAAATTTGCGGATAGATTAGGGCGAACGTGGCACCTACGGCAAATTGTTTTTTTTTCTTTTTTGTTCGCCAGCTTTTCCTTCCTTGTATTAATCAATTAAAGAACAGGCAGTCTAAGTTATTTGGGGCATGCGTTTCCGGTATACGTTAACTGCGCCTTCGGGGATCTGTATCACTGATTACTTCCGCAGTGTTACTTTTGCACTGTCGCGGATGTTTCCCTGAGTACATGCAAGTTTTTTTTTTAATGTTGTGTCTGGTGCGCGCAAGGCTTTACATTTAATAATAATAATAATAATAATAATAATAATAATAATAATAATAGTGAAGGGGTATGCCTGTAGAAGTCCTTGAGAAATTCTTATATTGACGTCAGGGTTGGCCGGTGCGATTTGGGGGCACAAAACGGGTAACTATACTTGTACAGCTAACGCCTAATGTATTACAATATTAAGCAACATATACAACACGGTAAAAAAAAAGGAAAAGAATATATATGCCAGATCTAACCTGTATACATAAGACTGCTGTAAAGCATAACTCGAGATGCAGTAAATTTTTTACTACTTTTGTGAATCCACAAGAAATATGGCTTGTGATGCACTCCCTCCCCTCCCTCCCCCTTCACCCTGATGCAGCAATGCTTTCCACCACCACCACCACTTTTTTTTTCGTTGCATTCTGTCATCAACATCAGCGGTACACATGCGCAGTGGGAAAGGGTGTCTATCAGCAGCCCCCCCCCCCCCCCTCCCACGTTACGAGTTGATCGAATCCGAAAAAGAACGATTTCCACAATGGATGCAAGAAACGAAAACAAAAACAAAAACGAAATGAAGCGATCACGTCCTCCTCGCACCGGCCTGCCACTGGTCACCGACTTTCCTGTGGTAAAGACAGTGTGACTTTGTTTATTGCTGTGCTTTGGTTTTGTTTCTAATAAAAGTGAGGCCCGGTTTGGGTTACGTGACCCGATTCGAATTGGCGAGCCTTAAAAGGTTACGGTGGTGAAGTGTAAAACGTTCCGATTGTCGTCTCGTGACAAAGCGTTTCTAGGTCACGCGAAGCCAGACGGAGTCGAAAGAAACGAAGGTTAGAGAAATGTGTGTACTACCCATCATTCCCACGCTCGCTGAAGCGCCGTACTTTGCAGCTTCCATAGACACTAGCACCAGAGATCCCTCTAGTCTACTTAAAGAAAACTCTGTAGTAGGGTATAGGGTGGAGTAAAATGCGTCAAAAATTTTAAAATTGTCGATATTTATGTTTATTTCACTCCTTACAATCGAACGTCAACTCGGAAACCTTCCATTGGATGCAAGGTACGTGCTTCAAAAATATTGTCATGTCGCCACCATAAAAAAAACGGTATTTCGAAACAAACAAAAAATTATCCAGATGTCTCATTTCGCCCCGACCTGCGGGGCAAAACGAGACAGTGTGAAAAAAAAAATAATTCCTTCAGTTTTTGCAGTGGAAAGGCTTGAGTGTCACTCTGTGGGCCCTTCCTCAGTTCTAAGGAGCCCAGTCCTTTGACTCCACGCATTGAATATAGACAGAACCCGGTGTTATTATGTAGCTCCGAAAAACTTCTTCCAGATAAAACACCACCAGTCTCTTTTTGTGTTATTGTTGTATTTTGTTGAACGTTTGCACCTCATTGGATTATACAACAATTGATGGCCAGATATGTTTGGATGTTTTTTTTTCTCCTCTTTTTGCCGTTTTGATAGAGAACTCCTCAGGTGTTTGATGACATTTAACTTCATTCACCCGGCTTTGTGAAGCAATGAATTTAAAACTAAGCTTGATTCAGATTTTGTAGCGCTTGTTTTTTTTAATGAGGGTATTGTAGAAACGTCGTTAAAAATAAATCCCAAGACGTGTTTGCAAACGACTTGACTTGGAGATTCCGACATTTTTTATGCGTCTCCTGAGATCATCCTTGGGAACAGCGAAAGACCTCGTTGCAGTGCTAATGGAGGGAGTCATGTACTGAACGACAACCAGTGCTTTTTCGTACCTTTTTCCTCCCAGGAAGCTCTATATCAAATTTTCTTGTATGTACGAGCCCTCTTAAACGAAGGGATATAATATATAATGACTGTAAGTTAATGGTTCAATTAATGAGATACCCTCACAGACAATTGGATGCCTTTTTTGACGCGTTTTGTCCCTCTCACATGCCAGAATGTAAAAAAAAAAATGCCGCTTTGTCTCGTGGAACGAAACGAACTAAATCATTGGTGTTATGTAGCTCATAATCTAAAGTGACAAAATAAATATGTACGTTGCTGTACTGACGCAGGAGTAGCCTCATGCATGGATCCGAAAATTCGGCTGAGCGAAATTTCGCCCCTTTTTTTGACGGATCACGAGAAAGACTCGACACCAGCCGCGTAATTTTTCCTGCGCGAACGCTCTGAGCAATCATCAACGTTAACGCATGAAAAGGTAGACAAGGACCAACACTTTTCGCTGCAAAAAATAAACAAAGAAAAGTTTCGATTGATTTGTGGGGTTTAACGTCCCCAAACCACCATTTGATTACGAGAGACGCCGTAGTGGAGGGCTCCGGAAATTTTTGACCACCTGGGGTTCTTTGACGTGCACCCAAATCTGAGCACACGGGCCTACGACATTTTCGCCTCCATCGGAAATGCAGCCGCTACAGGAAAAACAAAGAAAAGTGGTTTTTGTGTTAGCTATAGAGAGGCCGGCAAAGTCAAATTGTCGCGTTTCGCCCCGTGTCCCGTTTTACCCCACCCTATATACCCTATATAGCTTTGTAACGGTACAACCCTAAAGATGCTTTCTCGTGCGCGTCTGTTATGTTTATATTATAGCCTTCTCTGTCGGTCAGTGGTATATTCGGCCATTGCATCCCAGAGGCTTAGATATAGTGAACTAGACATCTTGTTCACTGTAGCTTAGAGAAAATGGCGTATCGGGCGCGATAAATATCGCGTCGAGGGAGAGGAGGCGAAGGTCGTCGTCACTAATCGCTCAGCGGCAGGCATGTAGCGCGGGCATAAGGATGGCTCCTGGCGCGTGCCCCTATTATTAGCGCTCGCTACGTCGGCCGTTTAGTGGCCCGCTGGGGAAGCAGGCGCCCCCAGTCACGTGCACCTTTTACTGCCCCCCCCCTCCCCCGTTTTGTTTTTGGTACTCCTGTTTTTGTCGTGCCGACCACTGTGGTGTCTCCGCTTGAACGTCGTCAAAGCGAGCGCGCGCACATCGTGCACGTGTCGGCAATTTTTGGTTGATTTGATTGATTTGTGGGGTTTAACGTCCCAAAACCACTATTTGATTATGAGAGACGTCGTAGTGGAGGGCTCCGGAAATTTTGACCACCTGGGGTTCTTTAACGTGCACCCAAATCTGAGTACACGGCGGCAATTTTTGGTCTCCGACGGTGGTGCTTGCACGTGTGGCACCGCTGATCGCCCTTGCTGGTTTCGTCGCTAAGAGAGCCGAGCAGGTATAGCATGGCTTGGTGGGTGTAATGCATTGATGGCACACCGAACTGATACAAACGAAAGGCTTCAGACTGATACATTCTATCGTGGGAACTCTATTGTTCACTTCACCCTCGTACAGAAATGCAGTCCAGGCCTTATTGAACGTTTTGCGTGGTGGAGGCGTATTGAATAGGCTATATCATCCCCGTTCTTTTTTTTTTCTTCTTCTCTTCACGAGTCTATTTTCGCTTTCTTTTTCCTCTTTCTTCCCCCTCCCCTTAGTTCAGGGTAGCGAACCGGGTGCTACAATTCTGGTTGACCTCCCTGTCTTTCTGTCAATTTATTCTCTCTCTCTCTCTCTTTTACGCTCAAGTCGCAGTACACTCGCATTTCGATGGAGGCGAAATGGTAGGGGTCTGTGTACTGTGTCATGTCAAAACGTCCCACTTACGTCCCACGTTAAAAAAAAACACTGGATTGTAAAAATTTCCGAAGCCCTCCACTACGGCAGCTCTCATAATCATGTAATCGTTCTGGGACATATAATCCCAGACATCGTTGTTATAGACTGATTAATGAGAGATAAAAAATCAAGGAAAAGGGTCGATTCTTATGCTTTGCGCAAAGTTCGCGAACGTGAGGTCATGGTTTTCAAGTAATCTTATTCGTATTTCGTCCCCACTGGCTCAGCGAACTTCTCTAAAACTTCGTGTACCATAGCCCCCTTATAGGACAGTGTACTTCATATTTATCGATTAGTAAATACCTATAGGCACTAGTAGACTAATGAAATGCTCAACAAATTGGATGCGTTCGTGTAAAAAATACAGGGCGCGCGCACACAGACGTGGCGTTTGTGTTTTCTTGACTTTTATCGCGTGTCCGTGTTTGCGCGCCCTCTCTCTAACGCTGTAGTAGATGTTGTCAAATTCTGTGACGTCACCGTTATTGGTGCGGGAATTTCTCGGTGGTGGCGCCACCCGCGTTTTCTTTTTGCACGTTTTCTATAGCGGCAAGCGCGATGATTTTGGTATTCTGAAAAAAGTAATTTACCGATGGGGGCGAGAAATATTTTTCTCTTTAGTCCTTTTAGTGACAGTGATGTGCGAGTATTCGAAAGTTTCGGATATACCGAAGCCAATCGCGTTTTTATTCGTTTAGATGCTCTAACCGGAGAGCAGCTGTTAGAAACTTGTTAGAAACTGGATTTAACTGCTGCGATTTTCCGCGCCAACACCACGATATTACGAGGCATTTTGTAGCTTCCCTTCTTGATAAATAAATTCAAACATTTTTTTTTTTGAGTAATGGATCAATATTTATGAATGTCGTCTCCGTGGAGGAAAGCAAAACTAGCGCAGAAGTTTGGATAATATTAAATCTCGCGGATGGACTATGGCTAATCATGACAGCGGGCTACTTCGCTGAGGAAGCCATCAGCTATGCAACGAAAATTTGCACTCTCAGTGTGTATGCTGTGGATTTCTCTTGATTCGAATGCTACATTTGTGCTTTTAATGCAAAAATACGAGTTCTAGGATATTGATATTATTTTACAAAAGTAAAAAAAACAGCTCACTCACTGTAATAGATTTTTTTTTTGTTTTCGTGACGAAACCTTTCTTTTTTTTCTCGTCTCAGCTATAAAAATGTTCAGCTGAAATAAATCGATTCGTCGCCTCAACAATTCATTCGTTTGTTCAGCGCTTGCATGACGTCAGTTTTAAGCTCTTGTGTACCTTGGTACGAAGCTCTGTGGGTCCGTGAGTGTTTCTGTTTGCAACACTGGTGCCAACACAAGTTGTCAACGCAGCCGTTTCGGGTGGGTATAACTGCGCGACTTTCTTCCGTTTTTCTCGCAGCCTCGTCGTAAACATCGTTAGTCTGTAAGGTCAGTTTAGGGGTGGACCTGCCGCCCATTGTAAGTGGCTGACATGTCTTCGCATTCGCGCTATAATGGCCTCTCCTACACTACGCGTGTACTCGCCGTTCATTCAGAGGTCTTTATTATACATGCGCATTTTTGTCTCTTCACCTTTAGGTTTGACCTCTCGACATTGTGGCGTAAGAGAGTTGCCACTCTGCTTGGCTCATGTCCATGGACTTTAGCGTACTTCCAGCGCTGGTAGAACCAAATGGCGTCACTTGTCTACAGGACCTATAGGATACGCTCGTTAGGATGCTAAATACAGCAGCGTCGTGGCGAAAACCGAATGACTTGCCCCACCCGCGTAATTTGCCCCGCCCGAAAAGGCATAGGGAGAGCTTGGTGGACATGCATGGGACAACGTCGCAGACCTTGAGGTGTACAAGAGTCTCGTCTCAGCCGGCTTTGAAAGCGACGGGAAAAAAAAAAAAAAAACTGGCCGCCGTCCACTGTCGTCTCCGTGACAGGTCGCTATTATATGCCGTATTGTTCTAAAGGATCTCTAAACGGGACGATTGCTTAAGCGGGTATCATTACATTACCTGCAACAGAAGGCCACGGTTACACTCGTAGATCATCATTCATCACTATTCATCATTCTCGGACTGTTATGTCCCCCACATGACAGAGGCCTCTCCTAATGATGTCCACTTTACCCTATCCTCTGCCAGTTTATTCCACTTCATCCCTGCTAACTTCTCGATTTCTTCACTCTATCCAACTTTCTGGCTTCCCTGAATGGGTTTCCCAAACCCTTGGTGGTCATTCTATTGCTCGTATACTGTCCACCGGTTGTCCGTTCTATGCATTACGGTGCCAGCTCAGGTTCATATCTTTCGCTTGATGTTAACTAAAACATCTGGTACGGACGAAATCGCTACAGTGCCGACCAAGGTAAAATATATATATATATATATATATATATATATATATATATATATATATATATATATATATATATATATAAATTATGAACGAGCATCCCGTAAGGGAGCCCAAACGTCCCTTCTCAGTATATTTTCAACGCGAAGCATTTCTTAGTCGCACGATGTCCCGGATCTGGCGTCGGCGGTGCCGGCCGCATGCCCCCGCTGCGCATGCTCGCGTCTCGTGCCGACTGTCGCTCCCTTCCCCCTCTCTCGCCTCACAAGGCTGACGCAGGTTGAGCGTCTACTAGGGGAATAAAAAAAAACAACTACCCCCACCACTCGTGACGCATTTACTCGAGTCCCCCCCCCCCCCCCCCCCTTCCCCCGTGGGAAGATGCGGACGGATTTTCTTTTTACCTTGGTTGGCGCTGTGTTAATTTCGTCTGTCTTTCCCCGGCCGGGTGGTTGTCCGGCAAACCCTCGACTAGAACATCTGGTATAATCATGTTTGTTCCAACACTGACCCAATCCGCTGCCCTCCGATCTCTGGCTGTTGCACTTATGTCCTCTTTCGTTGATGGCTTACCCACATATTGAGATGATGTGGTTAAACCGTACAAGCGGCCATAGTTTAACGTATGGATGAAGCGTGAACGCCATTTCAGATTACCTATATATTGGGACGTCGTGATGTCATGAATGTTAATGTTCGTCTGCTCGGTCCCGTGGTTGGGACGCACGTTCTGGACGACAACCTGAACATTCGGGCGAAGCACTGTCTTCGCCTGTGGGACACAGCTGTGCCAGATTGAAGCTTCTTGCTCTGCTAATATTAACGCTGTGCGCTTACTTGAAATGGAAGTTGCTTGTCTGATTCTGATTGTTTCTATCAAAAACATTATCTTTGCTTCGGACTTATAACCAATGTTTCTCATTAAACTTGTCGTTGGGTCGTCCTGGTTTTTATCTTATACCCAGCGCCGCATCTGTATGGCCAATTTAGGTGTACGAAAGACGCGATCACTTTTGACGTCATGGAGATGAGTAAACGTAATTGGCTTGCGCATCCGTTATTTTGGGGTTGAACGATAGCAGCTATATTTACAAAATACGCTATCGCCGACTATAGTTAATTAGGTGCTTGTCGACAAGGGGCGAATCTAGCGATTCATTTTAAGGGGGGGGGGGGGGGTCGCGGTCGTTTGAAGTAACACCGCATGGGTGTCCTGACTTTTTTTGTTTTTGCTTGCACGAAAACCCTGCCATAGCATAAATACCGTCCATGCGTGCACACAGTGGACCCACTCAATTGTTCTTCTAATTGGTGACGTCACGTGACTGATCCGTCTGCGATCACGTCAGTCTCGCGAATCCAACGTTATGGTGAGCTGCATTCTGGCGCAGTTTTGCGAAGATCTTGATGTAGTGGCAACAGCTTTCCTTATACAAGCCCGATATGGTGCTTAGCACCACTATAATGTCTCTTCAGAGATTTTTTTATTTAATTCATTTTATGTATATATAGTGATACTGTCGACCCTCAGTGGGTCGTGACAGTAGTTGAATGAGTAACAAAAACAGAACATACATTCCGTACAAAATAACGTGCCGTATGAAGCGTGGGCAACAGTGATGTTTAATAAAGAGATGTGATCGATCTTTTTTCAAAACAAACACTGCATCATTACCCTCCCTCTCTCCAGGTTTCACGTTAGCTGCGTGAGACACCCTTTCCAACACGCTTTTCTCTTCTTTCGGCAGCCTCGCGCAGTCGAATAGCTTCCGCGTTCGCTAATTGCGGCAGCATGATCTACACCTTATTCGCTCTATACAATCCTCGCGTGTGGCCCAGCGGCTTTCATTTTCGCCTCAGCGTTATATAGTTCAGTTCGGAGGGCTAGCGGTCGACTCGAATATAATATCACGGGGACGCGACGGCAATAATTACATGTCGTGTGCACTGGATTCTAAATTTGTTGTGGTGCGCGATTAGCGTGGCCAAACAGAAGCGAAGAAAAGCGGCAGGCGCGTTTCTTCTTTCGAAAAACGCAGCCGGTTTTTTTTTTATTATTTTGTTACCTCTCGAGACCGCGAGCGTCAGCGACTGACGTCAGAGAGAGCGAAGAGCGCCGTCCTTTAATAGGTGCTAGGAAGAGCCACTTTCGTTCTCTAATGGTCTTGGCTCTTTGTAACCCCTCTATACGTCGGCACGGGAAATGTGGAGGGAAAAATGAAAAAAGCGTGGCACCCTTAGGACGCGCTTGGAGCCTTATATACGCGTACTGCCTTTATACGTTACCGTATTCGCGCGAATTTAACGGATCGCTTTTGGAGTCGCAAAGGTGCATAAGGACGTAGCGCGATTGCGGATTCGTCGCACAGTCGCGGCGATATGCCCCGCCGTGGTGGTCTTGTGGTTATAGTAGGGGTGCTTAACAGTTGAGCCGAAGGCCGTGTGATTGAATCCCTGTCGTGGCAGCTGTGTTTCGAAGTATATAGGCGAAATGCTACGAAGGCCCTGGTGTGCTTAGATATATACGCGCACGTTAAAGAACTCCAGGTGGCCGAAATTTCCGGAGTGCTGCGGCGTCTTTCATAATCACGCGGTCCTTTTGGGACGTTAAACACCAATAATAAATATGATTATACATCGGTCCAGAACGGTCGTTCACTTCCAAGCGCACCCCGTAGTGCTTAGTGTTTCTTTTTTTTTTTGTAAATTTTTATGTACTCAGTTATCTGCGTCGTATAACACGCACCCAGCAGCATGGACGCTGGTACACTCTTGTACGGCTCAACCAAGTGAGTTCTAATCTAATTAGTGAGAGCTTGTTATCGGATGATAATCAATTTAAGTGAAGTCAGTAGTGGGTCGTTATTAAAGGTTGGTTAATCAGGGAAAGTTAACGAGGGAGAGGGGACGTCTATGTTTATGTGAGTACAATAGCCAGGTTGCATGGATTTCAATTACACACACACACGCGCGCGCGCGTGTGTGCGCGCGCGCGTGCGTGCGTGCGTGTGTGTGTGTGTGTGTGTGTGTGCGTGCGTGTGCGTGTGTGTGTGTGTGTTTGCGTGTGTGTGTGTGTGTGTGTGTGTGTGTGTGTGTCTGTGAAAGAAGTGGATGCTGAAGGGCTCGTTTTCTCTTGTTTTTGACGCAATAATAATGAAAATCTAACAGACAATAATGCCAAGGAAAGTATAGGGGAGGTTATTATAGACCTAATTGTAAGGTAAAATGTGAAGGAAGAAAGGTATACGTGAAAAGATAACTTGCCGTGGGCAGGAACCGAACCTACGACCTTCGAATAGCGCGTTCGATGCTCTACCACTGAGCTACCGCACGGCGGCTATTCTCCCATTCCACTTTATCGGGTATATGTGTGAATTTAAGGGTGGGGGTGTCAGTCAGCGCCATCTGTAGCCATGGCGGCGAGTGTGGCATACTCTTTTATGAGCCTGTATGGGGCGTCACGTAGCACGTGAACTTATTGCGAGCTGGCAGCTGGCCAATGGTCCCTCGTATACAACCTAAGGCATTAATGAATAAGGGAAAGGAATAAGGATATATATATATATATATATATATATATATATATATATATATATATATATATATATATATATATATATATATATATATATATATATATATATATATATATATATATATATATATATATAGACACTGCACGTGGCCGTGCCGCTGTTAGCATTACATATCCTTTTTTCCTTTCCTCTACACTTCTGTATATACTCCAGCAACTTCGCTTCGTGAGCGCGTCTATATAGCCTTATTAGCCTGTAGCCGCTTACGAGTAATACTCACTTCCCAGTTGGCCGCAGCCATTAATGAGGAGGCTTTGTACACGCTACGATTAATTGTTTCGCGTGAGAGTGCGCTTTCATTCGCTGTAGCGTTCACGCGAGGCCGCATGTACATATATACAGGTTCGACTCGGAGAGTATGGATGGGGTGTGAATACTAAAGGCTATATCGCGCGCGCATACCTGCACGGCCCGCTTATCTTCGCCGTTGCTGCGGGACGTTCCGCTGTGAATCTTTGCGTGCAGATATAGCTTTCGCAGGGTCAACGTCCCACTGACCCTCCTCGCTCGCTTTCGCGCAGATTTATTCCCCACGGTTTGAACGGTATATCCTCCGCACTCGATCGTGTCGTCCGGAAAATCAAGGGAATGTGTTTCCATGGGTTTCCGCCAGTGAAACTAATTATGTAGAGTCGATTTTCTTCGTAGTAGAAAAAAATGGCAGCATATCCACGGAGTGAATGATGGGGAGTGGGGCGGAGCATTCGTCCGTCCATTCGTTCTTGCTTCCGTCCGTTCCTGCGTACGTCTGTGTAACCGTTCAAGCGTCCATCCACCCGTCCGTGCGTGCGTCTGTTCGTGCGTCCGTCCCTGCGTTCGTCCATGCATCCGCGCCTGCGTCCGTTCATGCGTCCATCCATGCAGGACTAATGGGATCGCAGCGTGCGCGTTACCTAAAGGCCGAATGCTCCTGTCTCTCATTCCCCCTTAGCAGCCATTAACATGTGCATTGAGCACTATCTTTAATTGTTCAACAACGCACAGAAGAAATCTCTCACCGGAACCACCTTGGAGGTCAAAATCGTAAGGACCGCTATTTCGGGTATGTGCCACTGGTGGTTACATATGAGGGACGCACAAGCCACGCCATAAGGAGCTTCGCCCCTAAAAGAAACAAGCTCAGGCTGATGAATTTGCGTCTGTCTCCTCTGGCCGATTCCGTCATAGCATTTTAGACCGCAAGAGCATTTTGCTACTTGACACGAGGCCTTGTATAGAAGTGTTTGGTGATTCCCCACCGCCATGCATGTGTCCACAGTTGGTGTTGTTTCGTCGCTCGTACAGCGCGGTACATGTTACGTGTAATAAGTTCCAAACGTCTTCTAATAGTATTGCACGCAGTTCCAAACATACTCAAGTGTGTATGTACGAGTATTTGGTGTATAGGCGAAGGAGAACCTCTAGACAGTTATAGCACGCACGAAACTACCAACTGTTTATTGCCTAAAGTAGCTGAGCGACAAGCCCAGTTTACTTATATTTTTTCTAGTTTTTTTTTTGTGTGTCGCCAAACCATACATCATCATGCTCCAGCGTTAACTCATCGCGGTTTCATTATGACGGCCAAGGTGACTATCGTATTGCATCAAGCGGAGGGGGGTGCCGTAGGAAGTGGGCCAGTGTCTGTCAGTTCGTTTCTTCACTTCTTCCCCGTACTCTTTGTGTTGTGTTTGTTTTTCCTTGAGTATAAACCAAGTAGCTCAGCAACAGGCCTTGTTGTTTATTGCCGACAAAGGATGGAAATGAAGAAGAGCTTCCATGCATGCGCGGTGACATTAAAGAGTGACGCCAACATACCAACACGTTAGCCGGCCATTAAAAAAAGGATAAGTCAGATTGATACAGTACAATTGATGTGTCACTGACGCAGGTGAATGCATTCCGTCGAATATAAACACCTCTAATAGTTCCCTCGCCGTTGGACCTCTGCTCTTGCTGATAATCTGAGCGTGCTTGAAACGTGGTCCACATGAACATCATTTAACATGCGCCTGAACACGCGCACCATCTCGCCCCGCCGCGCTGGTCTATTGGCTAAGGTACTAGGCTGCTGACCTGCAGGTCGCGGGTTCGGATCCCGGCTGCGGCGGCTGCATTTCTGATGAAGGCGGAAATGTTGTAGGCCCGTGTGCTCAGATTTGGGTGCACGTTAAGGAACTCTGCAGGTGGTCGAAATTTCCGGAGCCCTCCACTACGGCGTCTGTCAAAAGCATATGGTGGTTTTGGGACGTTAAACCTCACATAATAATCAATCAATCAATCAATCAATCAATCAATCAATCAATCAATCAATCAATCAATCAATCAATCAACGTGCATTGTCTGTTTTACCAGCGCTGCTAGTGTGCCGTCTCGGGTGTCCGTTAGTATACAACGCCCCGTTTATCCTGTGTAGCACTTTCGCCACGGCTCGAGGGGAAATTTCGTAGACTACACCTGTCATTTCCGGAGACCTGCGGGCATTTCCGTTTACTGCTGGCCGAATCGTATACATGTATATGCCGTGTAAGTAGGTATACGTTCGCGAGATGAAGACGAGGCACGGACGGAAACCGGGCACCGCGTCTCTGTTCGGCGGCGGAAATTGAGTATCCTCCGCAGACGTTTGTAAGTGTACGCTCCTTGGCGCTGCTCTGGCCGTCAGCCAATAACGGGACTGGCGCGTGCCGTATAGACAGCCATATGCGTTTCTTGCGAGGCTGCACGAGCATGACCCACAAGAGCGCCAGTTTTGGCGTACGTTCAGAGTGGTATACACATGGCGCAGGCAGCTGTGTACATCACAGCCTTTGCGCGTCCTACATGCTATCAAGGAAAGTAGCTAGTGGAACGAAGGAAGTGTAAATTTTAAAGACTCGTTTTTTTTATGTACACAATATAAAAGAGAAATAACTGTGGGTAATTCTCATTAGAACTGTATATAACGTAGAAAGAAACGAGGCATTATTCCACTTTTACCATCATTCATTGCGAAGTTCTCGTTCTGCCAGACTTGATGCCTTCAGATATTCGCGTGCTCGAGAATCCTGGGTGGCCCTACTCCGCGAGTCGAACGTCCAGCTTGGATATCATCGTTCAAACCCTTGCTGCTGCAGTGTTGGAGAGATTCCGACCGACGTGTCTATATATGAGCGACAGGCGCAATGGACTTGATCTCCTCACGTTCGTTGACTGTTCTTTTGCTAAGATTCTCTTTGTCTTTCTGCAAAGCAGTTTCAAACTCTGGCGTGACTGTACGGTAGAATGTTTGACTTGTCATATGCCTGCAGTTTAATTCCGGCTCGAGCACTGCTGTTTAAGGTCATGTTTGACAGGCCACGCAGGCTATTGCACCGTGCGCCGTATTTTTTAACGAAGGTAGCTCCTCACAGCTACGCTCAGGGTGGAGACGAAGCTGGGTATTCTGAAGGAGGCATAGAAAATGAAGCGTTGTGGTGATTGAAACTTCAAGCTTACCAATGCATGTATACCACGGGTATTGAATAAATGCAGCCGACTATTGATTAAACATCCTATGGCCTCCAACCAGGAGGGGAGGGGCTGCAGGGCGGCTTCATTCTGGGAACTTGAGTGGGCACTGACGAACGCGGTTACAAGCACATCGTACGTTCTGCAACCCCGGGAAAAAATAACAATGGAAACTACGAGAGTGGTTGCGGCGACAGGCGGATCAACACGAACGCATGTAACTGCGTCATCGGAAGCTCAGAGCTCTGTTCAAGTGATTGTTCTTGCGTCTGGAGAAATATACGACTGGCTTTCGGTCCTATACGGCAGCCCTTGGCAACACCATCGCTGAATCGAGTCTTCATGAAAGCCGCAGTGCTCAGTGCCTCGACCTTTGATCGATGAGTCTGTGATAATGCATTCTCTGAGAGATGAAGACACGTTGCTTTGCCTTCGTCGTACTGATTCTGTATAGAATATCTCGACAGCTTTACAGAAATGCGTAGTAAATGACGTAGTCGCGCCGGCATATGGGTGCGCGTTTTTTTTTTTAACAGAACAGTGGTATTGGCTGTTGTTACTACGTTCCGATTATTTTTGAGGTCGCTCAGAATATGTACATCGTTTTTTTTATGTCTTGTTATTTGTTATGCTGTCCGTATGGTATAATTCGCATGCTATACGCGGTCTACCCGCGGATTGGACACTTTCTCATTAGAGGTAATTATTTGTATTTAGAAATTTTCGTTCTCACTTTCGTGGCGTGTATTGAAATCGGAATTTTGAGTGTTGCAGGCATTTTTTTTCCCGCGCTCTTCGAATATGTTAGACGCTCCACCCAACTTCATGAGCTAAGAAGCAGCCAAGGCATTATCGATGCGCTAACATGTTCTTATATCGCGTCGATAAAGAAGAAACTTGTGGTCGTGGGAACAACGCGACCTCGTCAATAACCCGTCGATCACGACGCATTCACGCGCACGTAGTATTCACTCCGGCTGTGGGAGGAGGCGGATGGGACGCGCGCACGCGAAAGTGTACGCACGCGCGAGGAACGCATCCAACCGGTTTCCTCCTCTCTTCAATTCCGCACGGGCCCGAAGAAAAATGCCCCGCTCAGGAGCCCTTTCTTCCTTCGGCCGTTGATACCAACGACCGATACACAAAGAGTAAAAACGACTGCGCCCGTTGTGCGGCAGCATCCACACTCCCGCCGGTCGTGGCTTCGTCCTTCTCCCCCCCTCCCACTCTTTCCGTCCTCTCCTCTCTTTCGTAGTGGAGTCGTGTGGTCCGGCGTCGTTCTTCCAGTCCTCCGGCTGCTGTGCGCGTGTGTGCTGCACTGCCGGGAGGGAACGACTTCGCAGGCACCTTTCGGCCTGTCGCGAACGGCGTTGCACGTCGCCGCGACGGTTTCGCGTAGCCTCTCTCCGACTCGCGCGACGACAACTGGCGTGTCGCTGCTCTCCGTCGCCGCAACGTCCCGACCGTCGTGACACAAGCCGTCGTCTTGTCACTCTGCGAGACTAACGAAGAAGGCACGTGCGCCGCCGTCCCCAACCTTGCTTGTGTGTCGTGCCGTTTTGTCTCCGTGCGTGTTTGCTTCGACAAGGATAGGGAGCTGATTGCGTCTCCCGACACGTAGTGCGCCAGAGGACCCATTTCTTTTCTTCTCGCAGTTATATAGAGGTGCGGCACCGACCTCGTCGCCTTGGCATCACGTCGATTCTTTCGATCATCGTCGGGAGACACGCCTCTCTCATCCGTATTGCCTGCACCGCCGGAACCTCCCATGCCTCGCCACTCCACGGACTCGAACCCACGCCCATCGACGTTGTTAATGTGGGCAGTCGCACCGCCAGCGGTGAATGTACTACGCAGTCCGCTAGAGGAACGCATGAACTGACATTATTACCACGCCTGTTTGCACACGCGAGGAAAGATTCACGGTTTGTTTACTTTGCGGCGAGGTTTGCGAGGAAGTGGGCCCGACTGTGTGTGTGACATAACCGTCTCTTCCGCTTGGAGGGAGCTGGCCGAATTCTGCTCGCTTCCGCCTTCAGCTCTGCCATCCTTCACTTCACCGAGATTCGAATATGTGCCGCAGCGCGAATGAGACTCGAGCGAACAACGCCCATCGACGCCTGGACTGACGTTTCGGCTCGCCTCAAGTGATCTTCCACACGGACGAAGATACGGCGAGGCGCGCCTGCGCTTTTACGATTGGAATGCGTGCTTCGTGACTAGTGTGTGCTTCGCGACAGGTTTAAGGTGGAGACCATGACTAGGTGTGTTTCGCGTCGCTCTGGGTGTTGATGAATGCCTTCGACCATTCATGGTCGAACGAGCGCTGGCTCGATGCTTCTTGCGCATGGTGCAGCTTCCTGGTGCACTTTTCCGACCAATCTAACTTCTACGTCGACGCCTAATCCCGTCATTGTTCCTGTGGTGACGGTATTGTTTTAGTCGTCCATCCCTGCCGCTTCCGAAGCTGCAGCGTCAGCCGGGAACGTGCTGCGTGCCGAGACAGTGGCGGTATTCAGCTCCGCGAAGATGTCGTTCGACCACTGCGAGCTCTTTTTGTTACGGCTGCGTGCTTTTCATCTTGACAGTGCTCTCCCGACGGACTGTGACAATGCATTTCTCCACAGGGAAGCCGCGTTGCACGCAGTGCGCAGTGGCCATTGACGCAGGGATTCTTGCGCTCGTAAGGAGTATTCGCTTAAAATTGCACGCGTGCGCTTGTTTACCGTGAGCTGGAGGTGTACTGCGACGTACTACAAAGTGTACTGCGGTGAACTACAAGGTGTACTGCGTTGACGCAAGTGGAAGTCATGGATTCCGTTTTCCGTTACCTCTACTACAATCAAGATGACGACTCAACAAGTAAGATACGCTGGAGGTTTGAAAGAGGCTGTGATGTGATTTTTTTACGCAATCTTATTGTCAATTGTGCGTCCCTTATATGTACGCCGTTCTCTGACACTTCATTCTTCCGGTTTTCCTGTCGTGAATTTTTGCATAAGAGCTGTTAGAGAATAACCGAGCACGGTGACCAGTGGTTATGGTGTTCGACTGCTTACCCGCAGGTCGTGCGATCGAATCCCGGCCGCGGCGTCCGCATTTTTGATGGAGGTTAAAATGCTTGAGACCCGTGTAATCTGTATGCACGTTAAGGAAACCCAGATTGTGCACATTTTTAAAACCATCCACAAATCACATCGTTTTTTATTGGTGGGGGGCGTTAAGTACTAGTAAAAAATTAATAAAGTTTTGAGAATACGCGCCTATGGAAGTCGAGCATGCAGTAAAATATGTGTTATTGTGTTGTTAGGTGAGAGAAGATTTTTTGAAGATATATGTCGAGACCACTTTTCATCTTTCTCACTTGCTCGACCCTACATGGATGCCGGAGATGACCAAATGAATACAACGGACAGTCAGGTCAGTGAAAGAGTACGGGACGTAAATTTATGTCTTCAACTGCAGCTTAGTAATTGTGAAGTAAATTGAAATAAATTAAAAGTGGACGAAAAGTTTCCTTTTCGGTTAGCGGGATGCGAACCACTCCCATCCTTCGAGATACGCTTTCGGCACTCACTCTATTGAGGAAATGCAGCGCTAAAAAGGATGACAGAAGACTGTACACTGGGCGACCACCTAGTGTACAGTGCTCATTGGGCGCGGTACACTGCACGAGTGCATCGTGTTCACTGGACGCAGTACACTGGGCGAGCTTTCAGTGTATTGTGTTCCTTCGTCCTCTTCCCTTTTTTTTTTTGCGCTGCGTTTACCGAGCTAAACATGCACAAACTTCAAATTATAGTCTTGCTACCTATTCAACTACGATTATAGGCTCTGGCATAATTATCTTTTAAATTCATTTCGTTGGGCCTAATGAATAAACGAGCCTCCACACCGAACAAAAAAAAAATCTTGCTTTCCTTCATGCACGCTGGATATTTCAAGGAGCTGCAGTAACTGCGTTGTCTTGGAGCTCTTTTTCATATGATTTGGTGGCAGCAAAAGAAAATAAATAACGGAGGGAGCGGGATAAGGGTAGGAGGAATGTACGGCGGTGAAATCCGTTGTCGAGCGAGCGCACAAAGCCGACGTCTTCATCGTACACCGTTCGGCCGCGTTAGAAGCTGTCGGCACGCTACACTCAGAAGCATGGAGCTCTCGACCAGCGTACGATATGCAACCGGCTGCGGGAAGATAGCTGCGTCTGCCTCGCTGCGTTTTTATCATTTTTTGTTTTATTTCGCCTCGAATGCTTCTTTTTCTATACAACTTCTTTTATTTTTGTTTCGCGCTCTCTTTCTTTTCGCGCTGCCCGTTCGCAGAACCGGGAGCTGCGAGCAATCCCATTGTCACGGCAGAGCGTACCTGTGCGCTCCTCCCGCTATTCCGTGCAGCGAAGTTTACCGCACGGCATGAAGAGACCGTTCCGTGCTTCGTGCAGATGAGAGCCGTTACCCAGGAGCGTAGCGAGAAAATTTTTGTTCAAAGGCGGGGGGGGGGGGGAGGGGGGGGGTTCATTTACACTTTAAATATTTCTTTATTTTATTTATTTATTTATCACATACTGCGGACCAAGTATGGTCCATGCAGGAGAGGGCAATACAGTTCAAAATTCTTCTACATACATACACTTCCGCTGCAGTATACATTCACTGCACAACAAAATTCATGTACATTAAAAATTCGCGAAAAACAAGGGACAAATACAGGCAAAGAAGCAGACTTAAGCGACAAGAAAAGGGTATAGTTTCATCTCGGCGTGTCGAGCATAGGGGAATCATGGGGCAGAGCATTCCAATCAGAGACAGTTCTCGGGAAAAATGAATACTTGTAAACGTTAGTGCGTGCAAATATAGGTGTAATGCTACGACTATGTTTATGACGTGAAGCCCTGGTTGAGTCCTGTGTTATGTAATCTGGTGCATGCAATCCTGATCTGGAAAAGTATAAAAGGCGGAAAAAGTTAAGCCGTGCAGTTTTCCTTCGATCGGCCAAAAGTTGGAGGTTCGCATCCTGCAACAGGGCTGACGGGCTGAAATATGTCTGCGTGCGGGTTTATTGTGCGTGTGCACATACTGAAAAGGGAACATTGGTGACACTCCTCTGGCTAGCATGGTACACTCATAAAATGGGACTCTCCAGCTAAGTTCGGTGGTTAGTTTTAATTAAAAACCTATAAAATTGAAGCAACCCCTTCCGTCTTCGTCGGTGCCGCTTTCTATAGCCGCTTCAAGTCAGAAAATGTAAAAACTATGTGGCACGCAGGTGAGGTTTACGGCAACTCAGACATTTACTGATGTGCCGGCAAATTTTATCACCAAGAAAATAGACACATGAACACCAAGATATCTACTCAGAGTGGGGCACAGAATCATATATACATATTTTATGCAGCCCGCACACAAGGTTACATGCGCAAGAATTCTTTCAGTCTGTTGTCAAGATAGGATAATTCTGTGCTATTTAACACCGATGGATAGCTGTTGCTCAGATCGTTTGCCTTCGAAAGGTGAAACTCCTTGAATATATTATCTTCATCGCCAGTTTATGGCATGACTATAAATGAGACGGTGGCCCGCTCAAAATCCGACCACTTAACGTTCGATGACACCGCGTCGGAAGCATGGTGCGCATTGTCGCACTCCTTGCGGAATGATATGCTGCCGAATCGAACCCACGACATCGAAATGAGGCGTTGAGCTGAGGAAATGATGAGTGCGTTAATAATGTTTACTCTATAGAGGATGCAGTGTTTCGTTATACAATTAGAAAGCCGTGGTACCCTTCGTCTACTGCGGCTTTCATTTGATTGCGACGGTAAACCGCGCTGAATCCTGCCTTCGATTTCAGCAGCTGGCGGAAGGCCGGCAAGTATTACGATGATTATTCTCTCTCCTCACCTTTACTGCACTCTTGATTGATTGATATATGTGGGGTTTAACGTCCCAAAACCACCATATGATTATGAGAGACGCCGTAGTGGAGGGCTCCGGAAATTTCGACCACCTGGGGTTCTTTAACGCGCACCCAAATCTGAGCACACGGGCCTACAACATTTCCGCCTCCATCGGAAATGTAGCCGCCGCAGCCGGGGTTCGATCCCGCGACCTGCGGGTCAGCAGCCGAGTACCTTAGCCACTAGACCACCGCGCCGGGGCTTTACTGCACTCTTCATTTGGGCTTATACTCATGCGCAACTCGCATCGCATTGCTGCACAGATCTTACGTGTCACTTCACTTTTGTGTGCACTGTAGTGACGTGCCCGGGTAGCGCGGACGCCGCTATAGCCGAGCCAAAAGTGGGCGTGAAGCCCGCGAAGAATGACCCGACAACGCGTAGTTCACAAACAGCAAAAAAGCCCCGTTTAATGCCCACCGATGCCTTTTATACAGAGTGGGGGCGCCACCTCCCAGTTACTAGAAGCAACAGGTGGCGTCCTCTACATGCACAAGGTGAACTTGTGGACAGCTTTGTTTCTGCCCGTTTAGCAGCAGACGATCAAACGGCAGCACCTGCTTGACGAGCGATGCAAACAGTAGCGTGTTTCTCAGAGGCAGGCCCGTGCGAACTGGACATGTATAGCAAAAAGCGCTGACGTCATACATTTAGTGGTCGTCTGTTCTTGAGTATACCACAAATCCTATTATAAACTTGTTCGAATTTCATTTGTGCTTATCGGGAGGTAATTATTGGCGGTATACCGCTGCTGTCATTCTCCTGTACTGCCAGTAGAGTGAAATCCTGCTGCTCATCTCGATCTGTTATTTCCAGAGTTACCGTGGAAGCTGTCAATCACACAATAAAGGCCCATTCACGCATGCGAGAAGCACCGGTCGCGCTATCGCTTGCGACTGGCGACCGAAAAGCGACTTCGCGCTACCGATGTTTACACCTGCGTCACACAATAAAGGCCCATTCACGCATTCGAAAAGCACCGGTCGCGCTATCGTTTGCGACTGGCGACCACAAAGCGACTTCGCTCTACCGATGTTTACACCTGCGTCACACAATAAAGGCCCATTCACGCATTCAAAAAGCACCGGTCGCGCTATCGTTTGCGACTGGCGACCGAAAAGCGACTTCGCGCTACCATTGTTTACACCTGCGCGCGATTTATATCCGTTGCCACCGCGCTACCGATGTTTACACCTGCGTCACACAATAAAGGGCCAATTCACGCATGCGAAAAGCACCGGTCGCGCTATCGTTTGCGACTGGCGACCAAAAAGCGACTTCGCGCTACCGTTGTTTACACCTGCGTGCGATTTATATCCGTTGCCACACATAAATCATGTGTGCTCGAATTGTCATCGCCCCGTAAAATGATGACGTCCGGTTCCTGCGTATCTCATTGGTTCAGAGATTCGCCACTGGAGTCGCGCTAAAAGCGTGCAGCGAGTGACTGCAGACCAAATCAGTCGCTCTGCGACTATCTGCGATCGTTTGCGACTAACTTGGTCGCGCGACCTGGGCTTGCCGTATACGTGGGAACGAGCCTTAATGAATGCATGTGTTAACATCACTTGAACAGTCTGTCGGTTGGGATGAAATATCTGGGCGTAGGAGTATTCTAGACGAAGGTGTTGCTCTGATCAACTTGACTTTCCCGTTGAAATCGATGCCTTCGTCTCGCCATGTGCAAAGCTACAAGTCCAACGCTACGTCGTTGACTAGCGCAGCGCTGCACTCAACTATGGTGCGGTCGAGACACTTCGCGAAGAAGCCGCGATGGCGCTTCCCCTCGTTACCCGGAAGCTACGAGAAGACGCGAGGTTGATGCCAGTCGTCGCGCTTTTGCAATGAGCGCATCACGCGAGCTTACCTGCGCCACGTACTTACCTTACCTGTCAGGCTTGTCTCTGCGTCTGGACCGTGATCTGGACGCACCATTTCTTCCGTGGTTTGTTCTTAATCCGGCAGTCCGCCGTTATCGCGGTTTAATCTTGTCGGCGACTTTGACTATAGTGGAGCTTCTATAGGTCTGCTCCATCGTAACGATTTTTACTTAGGATTACTTGGGTTAAGACCAGCTTGTGTGACACTTAACAACATCGTTGTCGTCTGTCTCAGCCTGCTTTATTATGTACACGGCAGGAAGGACGAAAGCCTTTCGCAATGATCTCCTGCTTACACTATCCATCCAGTACAAGCTCTTCACATTATATGCCTGCGAAATTCCCAATTTCATCATGTTTCACTTTCTGCCTTCTCTGACTGCATTTTTCATCTCTTGGTAGCCATTCTGTAATTGTCCTTACTGTCCATCGGTTGTGTGTGCATTACGTCTCCAACCTGGGTCCTCGTTTTTTTTTTTCTTTTTCGCTTGATGTCGACTAGGATATCCGCAAACCTCGTTTGTTTCCTGACCCATTCTGCCGTCCTACGATCTCTCGATAGAGGGTTTCAGTATATCGGAAGACGCTTACGTTAGCGTATGTCTCAGCGCTGACGCTAAAACTGAACGCGCTGCCTGCGAACTGGTGGTATTTTAGTACAGCGGAAGACATTCCTGCTAACGCAAACGCAATCCCCTACGACGCCATCTAGTTATAAACACACTATGTGCACTTTAGAAACATCAAGTCCGCCACGAAGTCTATAGTTTAACTTCATGAGGTCACCATTGCTGCGTTTCTGTGCCGCGTTCGGTTCAGTGTTGGAGTCTGACGGCCCGACACACATCGTTTCCTTCTAACAAATTCTAAAGTAGAGTATTCCCCATGACTTCTGTTACCTGGCTCAGCTTGACTTGTGGCCGCATTTGTCTTATCTTGGAAACAAGCTAACGAGTACAGCGTCGCCATCTCTGCGTTGCGACCAAAAACATCAGCGAACCTTGTAGACAATTTTTTTAAGCCCTCCGCACCTTCAATCGAGCGTGTATCTCAAAAACGTAGTGCTTCTATCGGCAGTATACAGCTGGCGAAGCCTCATTACACAAATATAAATCAAATACGGCCAGTATTTGGTAGTGAAGGAGTTTAACAATGCAGGCTGAAGATTCGAAGTGGACGGCTGTCGCTTCAACAGGCACCGCCATTTTGCCGTATACGTACGGGATCCCTTGCGTGCATCAGCGTTGAACGCTATATGCCAAAAATAGCGTTCCGTACATGCTCAATTTGGAGCACGCAACGCTAACGCCAACGTTAAATCTTTACGTTTGCTGTTTTTCCCTATACTAAATCTCTTTAATGTTCCTGATATCACTTAACGTTACATTGCACGCTGCTTGGTCCTCAACTTTTTCTCAGGTTGCTTTGTTGTCCATCATATTTCAAACCCACATGTTAAAAGTGTCAGTATGCTGTAATTGAATACCTTTTGCTCTAGTGACAGGGGCAGATTTCGTGACACTATTCGGGAGCGCCTGCCCAATTCGTTCCAGTGACCTCCCGAAAGTCGATCTTAGAGTAAAATGCAGAGCGGTCACGGACTGCGCACAAAACCAACGTTCTTACCATTTCCGTCTGGGCGTTTGCACTTCGACAGTTCGAGGTCACGTGACCTGAGGAGACACGTCACGTATGACGTTAGTGCTCGAGCGTCGCTCCACTGTCACCCTGGTTCTCGCAGTAGTGATGACGGCAAAATATTGAGAATTTAGCGATGCAGCACAGCGTAGGTTACTGCTCCTCCCCCCATTCCCCCCCCCCCCTTTTTTTGTGTGTGTGACACAGGCAAAACATTTCAACCATTTCGTGTTCATTACCGTGCGCCTAAATCTAGAAACATGGGTCTCGATCAATTTCGTTTTCGTCGAAATGCGACAGTCGTGGCTCGTATCGAACCCGCTACCTTCCGAGGTCGGCAGCCGAGTGCGGTAACCGCTATACGCCCGCGCAGCGGGCATGGGTGCAAATATACACTCTCTTTTTTTCCCGTCTTGCTGTTTTTAACTTGCAGATTCGCGCTGCGCCAGTTCAGCGGCTGTGGAGGCGGTAAACGACGGATCGCAGCGCGAAGTTTGAATGTGGGCGTGTTTATGGAAGGCACGCAGGCCGTGTGTATACACAAGCGCCTTTACTCCGAGTGTTTGCAGTCTGCTCACGGACTTGCCAGAAACTGCTGCCGAAACTGCGAGGCAGAGTTGCAACGCGTTCAGCGCGCTTGCAAGCTTCTCTTGCATAGCTCCTCTTGCTCCTCTTGCATTCCTATGAAAATTATTATTATTATTTTCTCATTTTTATTCCTGTTAGGACTTGTATAAAAACCGACAATTAGTTCTTGTTATTGTTTGTATGCAAATTGTACGAATTCGTGTATGTAATTCTTTTATGCTCCCCTTACACAATGCCCATGTTGGGTCTGTAAGGTATTTTGAATAAATAAATAATAACACGCAACTCTCGCATCGGCGTGCTGCGCTATAGAAAACCCGTTTCACGCACGCACTTTCACTCGGCGTGTTCGCCTTCTCGTTCTTGCTATTAACCACAGTAGACTAAACGGAAATCGTGCTTTGCGTGTGGTGTGGCGGCGTTGTTTTAGGGGCGGAGATCCTTCGGTAGCCGGCGCCGTTATCAACCGTCAGTTTAGACAACTTCGCTTCGCGGGGCCGCTTATCGAAGCTCGTTTATTCTTCTCCCCCCACAATACGAGGGAAACAGTGTCGTCATTGAAGGTGTTGTCGAAGTGAACGGCATATAGGTGCGCTGCTTGGCGCGTCGGTTTCAGTGTCGCCAGCTAAATTGGCCAGATTTCATCGCTCCGCGGTGATTACCAGTTTGATTGATTGATTGATTTGTGGGGTTTAACGTCCCAAAACCACCATATGATTATAAGAGACGCCGTAGTGGAGGGCTCCGGAAATTTCGACCACCTGGGGTTCTTTAACGTGACCCAAATCTGAGCACACGGGCCTACAACATTTCCGCCTCCATCGGAAATGCAGCCGCTGCAGCTGGGATTCGAACCCGCGACCTGCGGGTCAGCAGCCGAGTACCATAGACCACCACGGCGGGGCGCGGTGATTACCAGTGGCCGCTTTTCAAAAATTTTAAGGTGGCCATGGACTGGGCTTCAATTTGCCCATTTCACTATGCCGGCTATCGCCACTGGTTAAAAAGTCAATTGTGTTAATTTTTATGATTACTGCCGTAATTGATGTTTGTACGCATCCGAAGATGTCTTCTCTTCTGCCACAGGAAAGGCAATTCCGCAAGTATGTATATAGAGCACGCGTATAGCTCTTTTCTGTGATTTTTTTAAAGAATATTGGACACATTTTTTGAAGCACTCTTTTTATATAAGTATGACAAAACTGAAACACCTCTGTCACTGGTGCGCTGTGCGACAATGCGCATCAGCTATTCTCTCCTCCAAATGTAGTGCTCCTTATAGGCCATTTTCCTTTTTCTGTCATTGACATACACGTCATGCTGATGCAGCTGCTGCCCGCCCGTTGCCTTTGTGCCGCCTCCACAATCGCTCGTGTGCAATAAACACAATGAAAAATGTGATATGAATTTGACAGCAACTGCAGACCATCAGTGAGCATAACTTCTTTGTTAGATTGCACGAAAACATTGCCTCAACCTGCTTCATACATGTTAAAGGGGCTCTGCAACACTCTTTGAGCATGCATGGTCAGAAAACTCTGCCGATCGGTAGTAGAGGCTCGCGAAAGCGCGTGAGCCAAATATTATAGCGCAGTACGCGGCCTAGAATTCATAATAAATTATCATAGTCAGATGGAAATAGCTTTCTCTTCTCTCGATAAATGACGGAATACGCTAAAAAAAGCTCTCGTAGAAGGCCTTCTATCAGCTATCGGTTGATTTGAACATGGCGCGCTCGGTTGTTACAGGGGTCGCCGCAGGAGGCCGCGACTTGTCCAACGCGTGCGCACGCGATCTCACTGAAAAAGCCACGTATTCGAATAAAAAAAATAAAACGTGCTCAAGGTCGCGAAGCGCGCGTGGCGTATTTCCTTTGCCCCTGCCATCCCCCCTTGCTTAGCTTCCAGCGCTTTCGTCAGGACGAGAGAAGAAAGAATGCGATTGCAGCGTTCGGCAAATCTTTGTTACTTCGCTCGTACTAGACGTATTCTTGAATTTTTGCGGCGTTAAATTCGTGAGGCCATATATGTTTTTTTTTTATTGAATCCATTGCACAGTTACTTAAAGAAGTGTTTCAGGGCCCCTTCAAGTTATAAGCGGCATCATCCTGATTTGCACAAACAGCGAGCATTGGCCACTTCGCCGCAGTAGATCACGACGGAGACGTTGTGTGGCGGGTTCGCAAGTCCACTTGCTTGCAGGACGACAGCCGCGATGTTTATGCGGTCTCCGTTGACAGCCTCGAGCGCGCATACAACAACGTTGCCTGCGTCGTACGTACACCGTCTCGCCCTTGATGAGACACTGCGCCGTATCACAAGCGTTATCTATACATACTTGTAGATGCCTGAGAAAGGCACGATTACTTGAAAATCGAAAAAAATACACCAGAATAAAGTACCATCGCACGGCGGAAAGTGTGATAACGAGCGAGAACACGTACACACATATAGTTTCACTTTCTTACCCGCAATGCCCCGCCGCGGTGGTCTAGTGGCTAAGGTACTCTGCTGCTGACCCGCAGGTTGCAGGATCGAATCCCGACTGCGGCGGCTGCATTTCCGATGGAGGCAGAAATGTTGTAGGCCCGTGTGCTCAAATTTGGGTGCACGTTAAAAAACCCCAGGTGGCCGAAATTTCCGGAGCCCTCCACTACGGCGTCTTTCATAATCATATGGTGGTTTTGGGACGTTAAACCGCACACATCAATCAATCAGTTCTTACCCGCAATGTGGTCGGTGGCTTCGGCGGACTCGTCGGCCGTCCGGGGGATTCACTGGCCCTGTCAATTGGGCCGCAACTAAAACAAGGTTATAATCCCACCCGAAAAGAGTCGTTGGAGGCGTTCGTTGACCGTCGCAAGGCTGTTAGTTCGACGAAGTTTCCGTCTGGAGCAGAGGATCTGCGTATGCAGCCGCTGCGGCGGCTGCAGCGAGGTTGAAAGTGGAATCCTCGAATGGACGTCACACGCAAGAGGGCGCCACTCGAAGATCTCGAAGCCTATAGTCTACATACTCTCGACTGGTCTATGTGTACGCGAAATATCAGGTGCTAACAGTCTCGTTCACTGTTTTGCCATGCACCCATACGTTGTACTATAGTCTCGCATAACTATTGCACGCGATAAACTGATTTCACTCCATTTCGAGTGTTTTCGACTGCGAATGCGAAGACAACAGCGTGTAGCCGACAAGCGCGAAATCTTGGTAGGCGCTACGCTTAGTGCTGAGGTTGCACACGTGCTTTTAGGAAGTAAGTGGCGAGGAGGAGATATCGCCAGTAGGGAGGATATAGCGAAGGCGAGGAGGAAATCACTCCCTTCTCTTTGGACGCGTGATGGTGAGGGGCTCTTCAATGTGCACTGGAATCTCACAGTACACGGACCTTCTAGGATTTCGCCTCCATCGTAATGCGACCGCCGCGGCCCCGGAATCGAACCCGCGACCTGCGGGTCAGCAGCGGAGCACCTCAACCGCTACACACCATGTGCATGTTGAGTTGCCCGACGCCTTGTGGCTCCACGACTTGCCTCTGTCGTGGCTTCCTCCTTGTACCAGCTTTGGCGGGAACGATCCGCTGGCATTGCGCTCAGGTTATCCGGGTCAAGCAACGTGCGTGCGCACGGAGGAATGAAAAAAAAAGAAGAAAAAGAAGGCGCCGACGTGGGCGAAATCGGAGACCTTGCATCTCGCTGCGACTCAACATCGCCGCCATGGAACCAGGAAGAACATTATAAAAGTAATACATAACGAGAGAAAAAAAAAAACTTCGAAAGAAGGGAGAATCCAGGGATGGCCGAAAACGAGCGTATGGCGGTGCCGGGGTGACGTCTGCTAGGGATATGCGATTTGTGGAGCCCGCATCCACGTTGGCGGTTAATGGACTGTCCCGCCTTCTTTCCGACAGCTCCGCTCCGTCCATTTCTTCGTCGTCTTTCTTTCTTTTTGACGTTGTTCGCGGATGGTCTCTGCGGTGTGTTGTTATACCTGCGCGCATCGTCCGGCCTGGACGCGTCCCTTCTGGGGTGACGTCTGAGTGGATCGTCGGAGAAGGCATTGTAATGCGGATCTGCGCATGCCCGAGTAAATCGTAATGTAATCCGTATCCATGGAGTAGTTTACGTTCAACGCTGGAACAAACCAGCGTTAGCTATACGACACTCGACTCGTACATGGATCGATGGAGGGACGCGCAAAGCGCGGACTCCACAAATGTAGTGAGGAGGACAACATCAAACGTGCTCTTCGTTGTAGTTGTGTTTGTGGTGGCACACCTACTTTTCAAGACTCGCCCCGTGACGTTAATGCAGGCCATTTTATCGTACTCATGGAGCGCACAGCTTTTTTTGCGGGCTCGGCTGTACGACAAAATGGCAGTCACGATGACGTCATTGCATGCGCTCTGCACCGTGAATCCTTCCCAGCGTGCTGAGCGACTTCGTGATAAAAGCACTTCGTATCCTCTCAGTAGAATTGCAGACACGATATCCGCTGCGTATTGGGACGGCCTGGAGGCCCGAGTTACGCGAGTGGTGATAGGCCCCCAAATCACTAGGGATACTTAATGTTCGAGGTGTCGGGCTCATGTGTCCCGACCATGCTATACACGTGTTGCATGATGAACATACTTCTTGCGGGACGACTTGTTGTCGGGGTTTAACGTCCCAAAACCACCATGATTGTGAGAGACGCCGTAGTGGAGAGTTCCGGAAATTTCGACCACTTGGGGTTCTTTAACGTGCACCCAAATTTGAGCACATGGATCTCAAGCGTTTCCGCCTCCGTCGAAAATGTGGCCGTCGCTGCCGGGAATCGATCCCGAGACCTGCGTCTCAGCAGCCGAGTGGTGCACGACGACTTGGCGTGGTATAGCTGAACCATTTTTTCCGGCGCATCGTCGCATTTTCTTGCTCTCATCGTTTCAGCGTGTGGTGATGCGAACCTCCTCTTACATGTTCGCAAGTGTGCTTCCGTGTGATACGCAAACAAAATGTAAATGTTTGGGGTGAGGGTGTGACATTCTTTTGATCGTCACTGGCAACAGTCGTTTTATACTGAACTTCGGATAAACAGCGCTACAACGGGACAAAGAGGGAAATTTTCATACTGATTACGAACCGGTATTCGCACATCTCTTGCTTATTCGCGGCCACTTTGTTATCAGAAAATTTTGCCGAGAGTGGGAGAAAAGATTTTCTGTAAACGTGGTTTGATGCCAAGACTTGTCGACGGTGAGCCTGTTCTCTGCTTCTTATTCAATCCACTCCTTTCACGTAACGGATTCAACGCGCTATGCACAATTCGATTCTCGTGTGGCGAATTCGCGTTTGCGCCTGCCTCCACGTGTATTGAGAAATCCGAAAATGGAGTATAGGTGCTCGAGCCAATGTTTCGACAAGCAGACTTTTCTTTTTCAAGGGATATATCTAACCATTTTTAGCATTACTATGATTTGCACTTACGTCTACTCACACGTGCTCCAAAGCAGCATCGTTCATAAACCATTTCAATAGCGATTGATCACTGGCGTGTATTACGCAAGGGGGTGCATTCAACTCCACCCCCGCCTACTTTTTCGGAGCAGTTCTTCATGAATATATTCTATTTTGTTATCTATTTCTGTCTATGCTGGTTTGCAACTACTCATAACTCGTATTCGAAGGTTTTTGTATGAAAATGCGCAAAAAAGAGCACCAATTACGTGAGATATTGGTTGATTGATTGATTTGTGGGGTTTAACGTACCAAAACCACCATGTGATTACCAGAGACGCCGTAGTGGTGTGCTCCGGAAATTTCGACCACCTGGGGTTCTTTAACGTGCACCCAAATCTGAGCACACGGGCCTATACGTGAGATATTGGTTGATCGATTGATTTGTGGGGTTTAACGTCCCCAAAACCACCATATGATTATGAGAGACGCCGTGGTGGAGGGCTCCGGAAATTTCGACCACCTGGGGCTCTTTAACGTGCACCCAAATCTGAGCACACGGGCCTACAACATTTCCGCCTCCATCGGAAATGCAGCCGCCGCAGCCGGGATTCGAACCCGCGACCTGCGGGTCAGCAGCCGAGTACTTTAGCCACTATAGACCACCGCGGCGGGGCCGTGAGATATTGGTGTTAAAGAGCTTTGGCACCGTGATCGAGAAAGCTAATTCTGTACTAACGGACTCGTTAGTCGACTCACTCAGACCCAGATCGAGAAAGGTCTGCGTGTGTCTGGATTGAGTAATAGTTTAGTGAATCGGAGTCTGATTGCAGAAAACGTTCGTGAGTGTAAGTCCAAGTGAGACCGGCTTAGAAAAAAAAAATTCGGTAAGCAGGAGTTCTATAGTGATCACCTCATAGTGTAAAATATATTTCATGAACGGGGCTGAGTGAGCCGCCGCAAGCTTTTCCCAAACTATGGCTGCAACTGCCTTTAAGATCACAAGTGCGCTCGTCGATTCGTCGGCTGTAACACGCGCCACCTGTTTTCGAATTTCTCGTCGCCAGCTTCCGTCTTTCCCTTGCGTTTCTCTTGGATCACCGTGTATTGGCTTTACAGGAAGCTGAGCGTTATACTCGTTGGCAGCAACCAAAAACCATATTTATTTGTGCGCGCTAATACAGGAACCTTTGGAGCGTTAAGAGGTCGCATACACATGCAGCAACGTAAATGCATCACTAATACCGCACAGGATGGAAGGAAGTAAGCCGGGAGGCTCACGCCACTGATTGGAACGAAGAGGTTGAAAATGGAAGCAAAAGAAAGAAAAAAATCTTAAAGGAACACTAAAGAGAAAACACTTTTTTTTTTGCGTATTAGTGTGATTTATCGATCCCGAAAACAGCATGTGCACTCTTACCGCGAGACGATGATGATTAGTAGGTTAGAGAACCTAATAGGCGCTGTGATGCAGGGTTCTTGTTGCTGATTTGTTTTTCTCCCGGGCTGAGCCTCAGAGAGTTTTGTTAATAAGGACAAAGCCGTTCGGTTTCCAAGAAACACACAAAAAGTTTAATTGAAAAGAAAAAAAGGCAAAGATTCCTCACAAAACAAAACACTTAATAAACAGTTGACTGGACATGACGAAACACATCTGTAAACACCCAACAAAAACGTTCAAAGTCAGTAACTAAACCTAACGTTCGAAAGGGGCTGAGTGATGGGAGTAGCGCAAGAGTATCGGTGCAGTCTCACCCACAAGTTGGTTTTCGGCGGTGATGAGAAACCGGAACGCCGTGACTCCTGCGTCAGTGCGTGGGCTGGACGAGGACGAGGGAACGCTGGCTGCTGGCGACACGTCGAAAAGCCCTACCAAATCGTGATGGTTTCGGCTTGAGGAGCGTGGACACGTCGGAGACGGGAGAACGCAGGCTGGTGGCGACGCGTCCGGGAACTAGGGTCGACCTAGTCAAGCAGCTGGGCGCACAGCTCGGGCCCGGAGCCCGACGGCTGTAGCTCGCCTGCCGGAACCAAAGTCCGCAGGCCCTGGAAAGGAGTTCAGGACCGGATGGCCACGGTCCTTTGGAGCGGGAACCCGACAGCAGGAGGCCCCGGCCGGTGGAAGTCCTGTAGGCTCGGGTCCGGAACCCAACGGCCCATCTTCAGCGCCCGGTCCGGTGACGACCTTCCGCTTGCACTGCCTGCCTCGAATTCCCCTTGCTCTGGTCCCCCCAGGCTCCTGCTTCAGCTCTGGCCCACTTGTCTCGTTCTCATTGGAGATACTGCTGTTTCGTGGTGTCAAGCCATTGGGCCTTGAAATCTCCGTGTTCGCTGCCCATTGGATGTTTTACCTTTTGTTTACTTCACGTCCTGCCACGCATCCTCGTGCTTGACGCTCTTTAACGTCGTCATTCTTGTTTAAGCAGCACCGCACGTGCACTCTGGTATTTCTCCTTTTGTTTTTTTTTTTCCGTGACGCGCACTTTTCGAAGGCGCGCACTTTGAACGCGCACCACACATCACATACGCCCCCCTTTTATTCAAGTTTTTTTTTTTAGAAAAAAAAAACTGCCGATGAGTGCGCGTTCTGCACTACGTCACAATTAAACCACATATTTGCACCACGCAGTTCAACACATCACCGGGCTACAGTTCGCTACATCGTCCAAATGTCCACACTTAAACTTTAGATTCACCCAATTGCATTTAAAAGTTCTGAAACCCGGAATAAACCTTTTTACTACAAAATCGACTATGGACAAAGCTACTTGTGTCCGCATCTAAAAGTCGAAGTCCAGAAAGAGCTACCGGTTTTCTAACCCTACACTCAGGTTATCGCGTCCCAAACCAGACGCACTGCCCTTCTCGCACGTTTCGAAAGTAACTGTGGCAAACATGCTTTTATGCACTTTCGCTGAAACGCGTGTCTGCGCCCCCGCCGGCCACATGAACGCTTACCGGTCACAGAGGAACAGGGCGCGGTCTCGAGCCGTCGGCGTCGACACGAAACGCACTGAGACACGAATGTCCAAATGCCACAATCTCTCACACAAATGCTTTCTTTTAGTTCACCATCTAATGAACACAAGCTCGGGGTGCCCTCAGCAAGCCCAAACGCTCCGACAAGCGTGTGAGGTTCCTGGATTCTTGAGAAGGGATGCCGTTGTGCTCGGTCATTATACAGCTCATCTTGAGTGGACTTAATTATAGGTTCAAAACCAATCACGTTCTCAGGTTCAAGACCCTGTCTGGCATTCTCCATACCTACTATCGAGCCCACCTCCGATTCGATACTGTTTATTTTGAAGAGTGCTTCAGCACTCCCATCGTGTTTTCTCGGACAAATAGCAGTTACGCTATCCTGTGAACTAGAATCCCCTCTCTCTCTGAGTGAGATATACGTATGGTCTAGGACCATTGACGTGGTGCCTGCTGCTACCTCTGTCGGTACAAAACAATCAGTGGCCACTATATCAGAGCCTTCATGGTATTCGCTGCCATCTTCCCAATGACGTTCTAGCGCTCCTTCCATGGAGCTATTGAGAGGTAGCCCTACCCCTTCCCGAAATGTGCTCGGCCTCTGCGACGTTCTGATACACACCTCATTCTGAATGGAACTTCTTTGTTCCCTGCTATCGAAGCTTTGCTCCACAACATTTTCCACAGCTTCTAGGTCGCCCATATCCAGGCGCTCTTCTTCATAGGTGCTTGGCCTCTCAGAGGTCCCCAAGCAGCTAACGGAAGTAA
Organism: Rhipicephalus microplus; assembly: GCF_043290135.1. Lineage (NCBI taxonomy): Eukaryota > Metazoa > Arthropoda > Arachnida > Ixodida > Ixodidae > Rhipicephalus > Rhipicephalus microplus. The sequence continues at coordinate 8,855,826 of NC_134706.1, read as the reverse complement.
TATGTTCCCAGCCAGAGAAGCTTTCCGTCGCTTCAACAAACTCCTCATGACTCCTGCCTTCTTGGCTGTCCACCTCTCTGCCTTCCTCTATCTGAGCTTCTCGCTCCGAAGTAAGGCTGTCGCGAGGTTCGAGGCCAACCTTGCAGGAATCGACTTCCCTCCAGCAAACGCTGCTATCGGAGCAAACATTCACCGCTTGCTCGACCTTCTGCATCGCCAGCTGCCCCCTTTTCGCCATCGCAAGCTCGAGTCGCCGCTCGAAGTCCACCCTCTCTAATTGGAGCTGCTGCTTCAGTATGCGTGTCTGACGCTCTAGCAACACTTTATTTTCACGCGTTACGCGCTCTAGCTCCTCCTTCTTAGCTCTAAGCACCAATTCAAGCTTTTCCTTCGCCGCCTTTCGTTCTGCAGCCCGTTGCTCACGCTCCCTCTCCATCCGCTCCTCGTACCATACTCTAAACTCCGCTCCCGTCAGTCCCATTTTATCCGCCAACTCAATTAACTCCCACGTGTTCGTCATCGTGTTAACCGCGTCAAAAAATCTACTGGAAAAACAAACGACTTTGTCCTGTCGCGGACGCCAATTTGTGATGCAGGGTTCTTGTTGCTGATTTGTTTTTCTCCCGGGCTGAGCCTCAGAGAGTTTTGTTAATAAGGACAAAGCCGTTCGGTTTCCAAGAAACACACAAAAAGTTTAATTGAAAAGAAAAAAAGGCAAAGATTCCTCACAAAACAAAACACTTAATAAACAGTTGACTGGACATGACGAAACACATCTGTAAACACCCAACAAAAACGTTCAAAGTCAGTAACTAAACCTAACGTTCGAAAGGGGCTGAGTGATGGGAGTAGCGCAAGAGTATCGGTGCAGTCTCACCCACAAGTTGGTTTTCGGCGGTGATGAGAAACCGGAACGCCGTGACTCCTGCGTCAGTGCGTGGGCTGGACGAGGACGAGGGAACGCTGGCTGCTGGCGACACGTCGAAAAGCCCTACCAAATCGTGATGGTTTCGGCTTGAGGAGCGTGGACACGTCGGAGACGGGAGAACGCAGGCTGGTGGCGACGCGTCCGGGAACTAGGGTCGACCTAGTCAAGCAGCTGGGCGCACAGCTCGGGCCCGGAGCCCGACGGCTGTAGCTCGCCTGCCGGAACCAAAGTCCGCAGGCCCTGGAAAGGAGTTCAGGACCGGATGGCCACGGTCCTTTGGAGCGGGAACCCGACAGCAGGAGGCCCCGGCCGGTGGAAGTCCTGTAGGCTCGGGTCCGGAACCCAACGGCCCATCTTCAGCGCCCGGTCCGGTGACGACCTTCCGCTTGCACTGCCTGCCTCGAATTCCCCTTGCTCTGGTCCCCCCAGGCTCCTGCTTCAGCTCTGGCCCACTTGTCTCGTTCTCATTGGAGATACTGCTGTTTCGTGGTGTCAAGCCATTGGGCCTTGAAATCTCCGTGTTCGCTGCCCATTGGATGTTTTACCTTTTGTTTACTTCACGTCCTGCCACGCATCCTCGTGCTTGACGCTCTTTAACGTCGTCATTCTTGTTTAAGCAGCACCGCACGTGCACTCTGGTATTTCTCCTTTTGTTTTTTTTTTTCCGTGACGCGCACTTTTCGAAGGCGCGCACTTTGAACGCGCACCACACATCACAGGCGCTTAATATGCCACAAAATGGCTATGATATATGGGATTTTGCCTGCGTAGAGCATGGCCAACAGCACGACGCCAATGACACATGGAACGAATGGAGGCGCTGCTGTCTAGCCCAGCCCTCGTGGATCAGCCGCGACTGATCAACACCTCCTAGACTACCTAGATCAACACCACCTAGTCTAGGTGGTGTTGGACTAGTCAATTGAGCTGAACGGATGGCTCGTGCCAGTGGTGCCCGGGAATAGGGGGCGCTCCACTGCCGGACAGACTGCGCCCTCTACCCTGTGTATTTCCTACAGGGCACTGGAGTTCTAGCCTGTCTGGTTTATGCGTATAATAAAGTTTTGTACTACTACTACTACTACTACTACTACTACTACTACTACTACTACTACTACTACTACTACTACTACCACCACCACCACTACTACTACTACTACTACTACTACTACTACTACTACTACTACTACTTCTTCTTGTTCTTCTTCTTCTTCTTCTTCTTCTTCTTCTCCTTGTTGTTGTTGTTGTTGTTGTTGTTGTTGTTGTTGCATGAGTTACGCCAAGCGGTGACAACAGCACCCGAAAGACCGGCTCCTTAAAGTGTTCCGCACTTTATATACACTTTACCATTTTCAGTTGGCAGTTCGCTGCTGCAAAGTGGCTATACACTGTCGCAAATGTGCACCTCGAGAGGTTCACCGGGGTGGCATTCCTTTGAAGCGCTCACCACAAACGCATCGCGCTCTGACAGATGAACCGCGCAGGAAAAAAAGGTATACCTGCTATACTTTGACCGGTAGTCGGATTGGCACTTCGAAGGCGTCCCGCGCCATTCGGCGATCTTGTTCGCGCCGGCCGTGACCTTGAACGCTTCTGACAGGCTATAGTGAGTATGCATTCCGAAGCCTTACAGTACATATGCGTATATACATACTACTTTGGGGTTGTTTTGATGTCTTCCGGTTTGCCGCCAAGCCTCTTGTGTGTTGCGTGTTGTTCGTACAAGCGACCGCTGCCATCAGACACTGCGTCGTACCACGCGGAGTTTGTCGGACACGCTATATATGCGCCTTGACAGCGGGAGATGGAACATTTGGCCACTGTTGTGATTGACGCATCGCCTTTATACGATCGGAGACCAGTCGTTAGCACGCACGATGCATCTCCATAGCGGCGCTATGCGACCTTGCAACCTCGTGGTTGCACTTTGTGTGTGTGTGTGTGTGTGTGTGTGTGTGTGTGTGTGTGCGTGTGCGCGCGCGCGCGCGCGCGCGCGTGTGTGTGTGTGTGTGTGTGTGTGTGTGTGTGTGTGTGTGTGTGTGTGTGTGTGTGTGTGCGTGCGTGCGTGCACAAAGGTATTAAAATCGCAAGAGCAGTCACCCGTGAACACGGGGCGTTGGTCGAAGCGACGCATCCGACCCATCTTATATGCACTGTCGTTTGAGCACGCCATATCGCTAAAATTCAAAACCGTTCTACCCGTCGTGCTGGAAGGGCGCACGTGCACACGCGCACGCACGCACGCATTGCAACAGTGGCCAATACTGTTGAGTGGTGTTGGACTTCCGCTGTAACACTGTAATAATAAAAACTATATTTTTTGCTTCATTTCAATAAATGCGTCGTACAAACGACAGTTAACCCTTAAAAAAAACTCGACACTATCTTTTTGTTGAACGAGGGAAAAAATGCCGGTAAGTAGCTTTTGTCGAAATTTTCGAAGGACCTTGCCTAAGTTCAATGCCTCCGCTGAGTTTAGGTGACTATGCCCTGGACATAGTCACCTAAACTCGTCAGCGTAGCCTGTCGAGTTTAGGCTCATATTTGCGAGTCGTTTTAGTTCATCAACGTAAGGAAAACACAACCTTGAGACCTGGTAGGGATTTTGAAAACGGATCTTTTTTTTTTTTCGCATATGACTTGGCAGTTTTAAATGACAATTTTTAAGAAAAAATAAGATGAGAAATAAAAAGAAGAAAAAAATGTTTCAGAGAAGCGTAGTGGCTTTTCGCTAAAAATAACCTCAATGGTTTCGGGCGGCGTGCTTGCGTAACAATATTGCCGTCCGTATAGATACTGTTTCTGTTTACTGCGGTTCGCCGTGCAGCGCTTCCGCTGCGCTGCATGGTATTCGAGTGATGGTATGGTTGCCTAAACTTTAATCTGCGTGCCTCGTATTCTGAGCCGAGTATTATGCATGGATATCGTGCACATGCATGCCGCGTAACCGGTTTATACCGCTCTCTTCTCAGCCGTGATGACCGCATGAACTCCTTCATTATGCGCTTCTGTGGTTGCACTGGTTGTTCGAATTGGTGTGTTTTTGTTGTTAGTTTTTTTTATAATTTAGTGTTCTTGACACTGACCATAGATCTTGCAGCAGTTAAAAAGATAAAAAACTGTTCACATTTCAGAGCAATTTTACGGCCTTTAGCAAGACTGCCGCGGTAGATCAGGGGTTATGGCGTCTGGCTTCGAACCCGAAGGTCGTGGGTTCGATACCGGCGGCAGCGTTTGCATTTCGACGGAGGTGAACTGCTAGATGCCTTTGATTGATTGGTGATTGATTGATATGTGGGGTTTAACGTCCCAAATTCACCATATGATTATGAGAGACGCCGTAGTGGAGGGCTACGGAAATTTCGACCACCTGTTGCGAGATGCTCTTGTACTGTGCAGTGTTGGTGCACGTTAGAGGACACAGTAGATGGTCGAAATATCCGGAGCCCTCGACGGCAGCGTCTTTCATTGTGGTTTTGGGACGTTAAACCGCGCGTATTGTCATTAATTATTGTTCGCTTGTAAAACGTATATACAGAGAGTGAAAAATTCACTCGTGCATTGGTGCGATGTGACAAGCTCCTGTAAAAGGCTCGTGCTTTATGGACACGAACCAAGCCATCGACGTGCGCGAAGCCGGTCGTTTGAGAGCTTCGCATTGCCTGTATGTGCAACTCTATACTGACGGTGCAGTTGCACACTTCCGGCCTCGCGTCTCATTCGTGAACAACAATCTCCCCCTGCCGTTCTTTCCTATACATGCGCCAGCTTATTGGTCTGCACTGACGATTTGAACCGTGCACTAGTAAATTACCCGACGTTGGTCATTTTTGGCAGCTGACCCGAAGTTTGCCGGTTCGATCCTGGCTGCGCCACTCGTGTTTTGAAATGGTGGAGGCGCTAGTACTGTGCGCTGTCAGTGCGCGTTAATTAAAAAAAAAACACCAGGTGTTCGAAATTTTTGGAACTGCGGCATCCCACATAATCATGTCGTGGTTCTGGGCCGTAAACCCACAAGTATGATCATTCATAGAGAGAGAGAGAGACGAGAAAAAAGGAAGGCAGGGAGGTTAACCAGATGCTAGTATCCGGTATGCTACCCTACACTGGGGTTGGGGAATAGTGGGTTGAAAGAGAAAGGGAGAGTTAAAAAAGCATGATCATTCATAACTTCTTAACCAAGCTTTCATGCTGTCGCTGTGTTCTATTCAGACATTGGCCCGGCTGCTTTGCAGACGTATATGCGTTGCCGTAGGGTCAGAGGGATTTCATGGACCACGTCTCTCGAGCATTCCGCGTTTTGCTCTTTTTTTTTGTAGGCTTAATAGTCTACCTCTCACGAGTTACTTGCCCAGAAATTTACCTTCCGTTGGTGCAATTGAACGCCGACGAGTAGCATTCTCGACGTTTCCTTTTGGTTTGTATGATAAAAATTAGATGAGAGTTGCGGAAATACAGTATTACGTGTGCTGTTCTTGCCTGTGTAGAGACACCGCCTTCAACGCTAAGTGCTGCAATGCGTGACAGTTTTCCAAAATTTTTTTTTTCAGATATCGATTGAGTTTAGGAATAGGCGTCTTACACCCGACGTCACTGCGATGAAATTACCTGGACGACAATTGAACAAGAATCATCGGTGTCTGTTTGGTTTAAAAATTTTTATTTAATGACGGCGCTTTCGTAGCGCGTGCGTTGATTGATAAGTTTTCGTTTCAACTTCGTTCAGGGAGATCCATTTACCTCGAAGTCAACTTGGTCCTTAAGGCATGTTCATCGCAGACAAGGTTATTCACAAGTGGCCACTCCTGCCGTGTTCCCTTGAGATATTACTTTTCTACATGCAGTGGCCGTACATCGACTTGAATCTATTTGTCCATCTAAAATCACTTTTCAAAATAAACCACGATAATAACTGCGAACTATATCGTTTGTTTAGTGTCTCAGCGCGTGAGAGAGAGAGAGAGAACAAAGTGTCGTTTATTCATTTGCATACTTCGATTTGTTAGAAGCTCAAAAGCTAATTTCGCGTATCCGAGTCTATTTACCTGCAGCTGCTGTATCATATAGGCGTTGCTGAATGGCACCACTAATTTGCTCCCATTTTGGCGGAATGGACATCATGTAGCTTGTACGAATTATCTGCGGGTTTTTTTCTTTTCGGTGTCCGCTGACGCTGTAGTCAGCGGTTACTCCGCGCCATCATGATTGTTGTGCGAATGATTTCATACTGATGTATCATCTCTCTCTGTGCGATGATTTGTCCTACTGCCGCAAGCTTCTTCAACCCACTTGTATTCACTTGCGGCCTCTCCCATTTCCCCCTCCCACCGTCCAAGCGTGATTTTGTGCCGTTTTGCCGTGTCACGCTCATTGAACTGTAGTGAGCTGCATGCTGCCGATGTACAAGTCTGTGTAACACCGTCCTCTATGATTAAACCCTGCGCAGACCTTCAGTTGGCGGCCGAGCTGGGCAAGACACTGCTGGAGCGGAACCAGGAGCTCGAGGAGACTGTGCGGCAACAGCAGCTGCTCATCGAGGAACAGGAACAGGAACTCCAGGTATGTGCTGCTGTTATTTTTTTTCTTCTTGCGTTTACTAACTGTCACTTTGGAGCTCAGAAACCCGATTCACAAAGAACCCCAGGTGGTCGAACCTTATAGGTGGTCGGACAAGCAAAGGACACGATGTTGCTCTTTTTTATTTGTTGATTATGTTAACATTTACGTCATAGAAAAAAAAATTGCCCGCGGCTTCCCTCGGGGGAACACTGAGGAGGATGCGGAGCATATAATTGGTTAACGGGGTGTTAAAGTGCGACTTACTTGGGTCGATGGCTAAATTGGTTAACGTGGTTGTGAAATGGGGTGTTAAATTGCAACTTACTTGGGTCGATGGCTAAATTGGTTAACGTGGTTGTAGGAGGGGGTGTTAAATGAGTGAACACGTACACACGTATGCGAAAGGGCGGCGCTGGTCGAAGGGACGTCGATCATTGTGTTTGTGGATTCGTTGGAATTCATTTCACCGCGACCTTGGACGTCGACGCGCCGTACAAACCAACCGACGAGCGGCAACTGAGCGAGCGAGCGCCGACCTTGAGTATATATACAGCGCGACGGCGCATGCACTGTCAGCTGTCGAATGTTCGAGAAGGGGGAGAAGCGCAACGGCGCATGCGCGCGCGTCAGCTGCCGATGTTCTCGAAGCGCGACGGCGCATGCGCGCGCGTCAGCTGCCGATGTTCTCGAAGCGTGACGGCGCATGCGCGCTACATTATACAGCTAGCGAATGTTCGTGAAGAGGAGAAGCGCACGCGGTGTGTAGAGGAGGAAGGGATGCACAGATGGTGGAAGAAGGAGGAGGAAGCTTGCGGACGGCGCCGCACTACAAGCCTAGAGTATTAGATGCTCCGCATCTAAAAAGCTGCCGCTGTTGGACGCTCATTTTACGCATGGAGAGTGGCACGCTTTCTTATTCCTAACTTGTCGCCGATTTTAGAATCCGGTTTCGCCCAGCTACAACGCACTTCGCAGTGCGGCTGCACCGTATGACTGAGCAGTGATGCGCGGAAACCGCCTACTGCAGTCGCGACACTGCCGTCTGGTGCAGGCGCCTAGCGGTGAGCGATCACTGCCAGGTCGCGACATAATGAGCTCCGAGAGAGACAGATCGGCTTGTTTTCTCTGCTGCCAGTCACGGGGGCTCGCTTGTTTTATATAGCGATTCTTCACGAGGTCGTGTTTTGTTGTTCTCGCCTATACGCTGCTCGCTGAGGGCAATTATTTCGTGGCTTGTTACTTCGAGGAATTTTACGGATAGAGAATCGGGACGCTTTTTTGTTTGCTGCTCCTCTGTGAGTACAGAAAGAGAAAAATAAAAACAATGCGAGCAAAAATTGTTAGAGAAACGTGCACTGGTTTAAATCGCGACGTACGGAAAAAATTCGCAGGTAAGGCTATCATCATCGAGGCGAAATGTGCACTTCTGAGTTGTTTTATTTTTAAACATAAAGTGCAGTTTTTTTTAAGCTTACCGTATCTACGCGCGTAATACTAGCACTAGTGCTAGTATTACGCGCTAGTACTAGTTCCCGTTGCAGTCTTGTACTTTGGGACCCTCTTCTGTATATTTTACTCCCTGTAACGTCCTTTTATGACATGATAATAAACTGATTGATTAGTAACCATTGTTAGCGTGGTCTATTATACGACGGAGGCAATCCACTATCATGTCAGTGTTCACAATGATGAAATATTTTGTGTGCCCTAATATGGCGAAATCAGACCTAATAAAAGGCTGTGTGCATTAAATTTCCTATTTGAAAAAAATTCCCAGCTTATCTGCAGAGTGAATCATGATGAGTGGGGCGAAGTGTACGTCTCTCTGTCTGTGTGTCTGTCTGTCTGTCTGTGTGTCTGTCTCTTTGTTTGTCCGTCCGTACGGTCCGTCCATCTGTCTGTCTATCACACTAGAGCAGGCATCGGACCGACGCTTCGCCCCGGTCATTATCATACACTCCATGGTTGTGCTGTGAATTTTCTTTATTATACGAAAACCATTAACGCCATCTAGTGATAATATTTCCAAAAACATATACACACAACGCCATCTAGTGAGCAATTCTTGAAACTAACTATAAGTGGCTACTACAACATCCAACCACGAGGGTACGACCAACACCCGAAGGAGCTTCGCCCCCAAGATTTGCCGTAAGTGTGATTGCGCACATGGAGCTCCGTATAGTCGTAGACAAATTATTCTTATGCAATGGTCTTAGCTCAATTGATAGAGCATCAGACGCGCAATTCGAAGGTTGTGGGTTGAGCACCCATCGAGGGAATGGGTGATTTTTTCGTTCAATTCAATTCGTTTCAATTGAGGTGAAAGTCGGTAGAGTGTAGAGTTACGAAAAGAGCAGATATACTTCAGTGTGCTTTTCATTATTTGTTGATTGATTGATTTATTGATATGTGGGGTTTAACGTCCCAAAACCACTATACGATTACGAGAGACGCCGTAGTGGAGGGCTCTGGAAATTTAGACCACCTGGGGTTCTTTAACGTGCACCCAAATCTGAGCACACGGGCCTACAACATTTCCGCCTCCATCGGAAATGCAGCCGCCGCAGCCTTTTCATTATTTGTTTGTTGGTTGAATGCATTGCAGCAAGAGCTAATTCAAAACTGCAATTTCATTATAGCGAAGTCATCAGACTCGCGCTCTTGGATTCTGCGTTGGCTTTCACTGTATACGCGCTCCCATCGTGTCGGCAGATAGCCACCGTAGATTTTTTTCCCCATGCGCGACGACCTTCATTGCGTCGAGGTATACCGGCGACGCTTTCTCAGCTCGCCGCTCAAGTGTTCCGTCCACGTTGGGACCACAGTGGGAAAGTGGAGGCCGCGCAGTTGTTTGCTCGGCCAACATTCCTTCCGGGTATACGCAGTGGCCATTTTCACGTGCGAGCACTTGTTGCTCATTACGCCTTCTCTCTCGCATCGCCCGTATATAAATTCAGGGTCTCGTCGCGAACGCTTGTCCTCCCTGGTGTGACGTCATTGCCTTGGCCGCCTATAGATGTTATATGCGTACCTCACAGTCTAACGAAGGAAACGAACCCTCAAGTTTCCACCTCTTTCCTTCGTTTAATTGTTGCGAGGATCTCGTTGTGGCAGACTTGATGTCTTTCTAAGAATGCTATAGTATGCGATTGAATATTGGTCAACTGCAATCTCGTCACGTGCTACGTGATGCCAACTGCCAGAAGAAGAGTGTGCTGCACTCGCCGTCATGGCTACTGACAAGGCTGTCTGGCAGTGCAGCGTGAATTGGAGCCTTCGTCTTGTAACAAAGTTTCAGTCGCTTCAATTCAAGTGTCAAGCTCAAGAAAGCTGAAATCGCCGGACTGCGCGCGCCTGACCGCGCGTAAGAAGAGAGAGTTTTAGTACTGCGTACGCTGCGTACGTGGCGGCGTTGCGTACGTAAGGACGCCACGTTTTTTGTAGTGCGCATGCGCAGACCGCAACGCGCACGTATCGCATTACGTACGCAGCCGCTACGTACCGCGTACGTATGAGGTGATCACGCCGCTCTCGAACAAGTTCGCGACAGCGCGAGACTTCTTTTTGCAAAATGGCGGCATCGAAGGCAAGCACCAAGCGGCTCTGTGGCTTAAAATATGGCCATAATCTGGCTATAACACTTGGATTGGCTCACATTGGCTGTCAACAACACGTGCTTCTATTCTGATCTACCAGATGGCGCAACACGCTTCGCGCTCGTTACGTACGCGGGTACTACGGCGTACTAAAAGCCGATTAGTGGCAAAGGACGCCACGTAACGCAAGGCGCTTGCGTGATGCGTACGTAGCACCACTCCGCGGTACTAAAACTCTCTAAGGTCGTTCGACGGAATGCCGACGCTCGGGCCGCGAGCGGCTTGTTGCGTCACGGCTCGCGGGTATGTCAGTGTTGCCCAACTTTCGGGCCGCTCGCGCGTTGATGAAATATTCAATTATAAGTGAAGTGTTTGACCAGCTTGTTTGTAAACGCACTGTAGGATTAACCCACATAACGATCACCGCGGTCGACGATTGCGTGAAGCGATAATTTAGTGCGAAGTAGCACAAGGATCGGAAGGAAGGACACAACACGTGCGCGTACTTGCAACAAAATTATTTGTTGCGACCTGAATACGAATAGATATAACGGTGATAGTCGCACGTTTCACTCAGACGCTATGCGCAGAGAAGTGCGTTTTACTTGTCGTACTGACTTTTTACTTGATGTGCGAACCGAATCGCCAACTAATGCATGTTAGGCAGTCTACGCTGACTTCGAAACATCATCTTAGACAGTCTACGCTGGCAGCCTAGAAGACAGCATCGAGCCTATATTGTCTGAGAAGTGGAACACGTCTGGATCGCGTGTACGCGATGAGATGGCACCTCGAGTCCAGAAGAGAAAGCCAAGATAAACTAACGTAACTGTTATTTATTTTAGTTTATTTTGTTTTCAAATCTAAAAAAAAAGTTTATTGTTACTCACTTTGACTGTCTAAAGAAGCATCTGCGAGTGTGCAGGCGATCATTTCGGTGAGATTCGACCTATCTGAGCAATTTTCTGAGCCACCATCTTGTTTTGGACAGCAAGGTAGCCTTTATCGTCTTTGTCTTCGATGCGGTCTTCTCGAAGCTTGTCTATTTTGCCGGCTACGTGAGAATTGGAATGGTAGTTAAGACGGCCGCCGTCCACCTATAGCTGTCTATTTAGCCGCCTAGAAGGAGTATTGGAACACACCCTGAGAAGAAGAAGAAGAAGGCTGCGTCTGCCTTCGCCTCGTAGGCGAATACGTAAAGGGCTTTTTTAGTTTTTATATGTTCTTATTGTTGGGTTATGTCTAACGAAACGTGCCGTACAGTCATCTCCCTTTTTGTAGCAAGGAGGCGTCACATGCACGCCTGCCAATGATCCTGACGTAAACCTTTCAACGAAATTACCTCCTCTGTGGTTATTTCGCCTAATACGTCGGCCCTGCGTTTTTCGCTCTCAAATGCGGTGCTTCGAAGACCCCAAAATAGTTTGCATTGTCTATTTCTTGTTTGTTTTCGTTGCGGAACACGCCTTGGAATGCGTTCATACACACAGGTGGTCTCGCTATTCTGGCCTGCCGCGTGGAAAGAAGTGTTTCGTTCGGTCACTTTATAAGAAAAAAAAAACTTTTTTTTCTAACCGAAGAAAATATCTCGGAGCGAACGGCGTGCACGAGCGAAGCCGAGAATACAAGTGCTCAACGGCCGCAGCCAAACACTTACTTGTCCAACTCTGTTCGCGGCTATTGACGGCTCGCCTCTGCAGCACACCGCAGCGGGTGGCAGCACCGCGGGCGCGTCCATAAAAATAGATATCGGGGCTAGTAGGTTTTATTGGATCAGCGGGCAAGCAGAGCGGGGAACGCGTCTCCCGAACCGTGGTGTCCGAGAAAGCCTCCGAGGTGAAGTGGCGGCCGCTTCGGCGATTGCCTTTCACCGCGGGCGTATTTTCTTTTGTGCGGACGGAGATTCCGTATACGCTTAGCGCGTATATAGGAGCGGGGGAGCTCTCGGTTCGAGAATCGGGCCGTGCGCGCCTTGTTTGGCCCGGGGTGATTGTTCGACCGCCGCGCGCCGCTTTCGTCTAGGGCTTTGTTGACACACGATTGCGGCGCTGAAGGCATATATAGTTTAGGTGAGGCCGCGATTCAGCCCTGTCCCTTGATCCGCGCACAAGTGTTTGGACTTAAAGGTCCCGAGGCCAACCGTGCCCGCGCCGCCCGCCGCGCAAACACAAAACGCGTTTCTTAACAACGGTGGCCCACTGAGGTTCGCACCGCCTATATACGAGAGAAGTAGCCTGCCTCACTGTTTCCTGCAGTATTTACTGGAGGAATATCTCTGGCACCGCTATCGGTCAGCCATGGTGGGAATAATGTGTAGTACACGCGCGTACTTGCCTGCAGTCTTCGTGCTGCAATGTGGTCTTCCAACGCACTTGTGGCTTTTTTTATTGTTGTGCTTTCGGTTCTGTTTCGTTTACTAACTTCGTAAGCCGATTTGAATTGGTGGAGCCCAGAAAGGGTGCTAAAGTGGAACCGCTGGACATTTGCTGAACTTTGTCTCACGACAAAGTGGCTCACATGGAGCCGCAATAACGAAGCTTTACACCGATCCGTGTACTACGCGTTATTCCTTTGCGATCTGAACCGCCGTGCGTTGCAGCTCCCATGAACTGTGTAGCTCCAAAGTTCCTTCTTGTGTACCTATAAGAAATTTTTAATGAATAAAATAAACTCTCCAGCCACTTATAGCTCATGCTTACTCAAGTTAAAATTTAAAAAAAAAATCTAAGAATTGACAGGATGTTTCGGGACCGGTTCGGCCCCTTCTTCAGGGGTGACTGTTCAGCCGGCTCCGAAGCTAGCGACATTTCTTGGTGGTGTCCCCCCGTCCATCGTTCCTCTTCCAACCGTTGTTACTGCGGTGGGGTTTTTTTTTTTTTTTCACTGGTTCCGCGGACCGCGCACGTATACACTTGATAAGGTTCCAGTTGAGCAGTTAATATTTACGGGTGTGTCTGCCTGTCCATCAAACAGCGGAGTGGTCAAGGGACCGCCCTGTTCGTCGTATAAGTGTCTCGCGTTGGCGTCACCTGTAGTCATCCCACGTTTGATGAACACGTAAACCGTGCGTGGCTGCACGTTTGGTTCGTCAGCGCGTGATTTATGTGAACGCCAGCGTCGTCGAAGTGCTAATTCACATATCCGAGCCAGTGAAACGCCAGTGGCGGGAGTTATAAGCGCGCATCTACGGAAGTGAGAAGGTGGTGGTAGTGGTTATAAGGAAAGGAAGAAGGCACCTAATTTCTGTCTGCCTGAGCGACGACAAGGGGCAGTGCCTCATAGGGGTGGGGGTAAGGAGGGATAAAACGAATAGAAGGAAATAGATGAAGAAATAGAGGGTCAAGCGACGTAAAATAGAAGGAGATAGGAAAGTGGGGATCCGGTCGAAGCAGTCCAATGGCGGGGCGCCACAATGCGAGAGCTGCACGGCGTCAGGAGACCGCGGAGGGCGAACCAGTCGGCGGGAGCTACGCTGGCGTCGGAGATCGCGAGGGCACAACCGTCCATCCTGGAAGTCCACCGAGCGAATCCGAAGTGAGAAGTAGAGGCGATATGCCGGACTATCTGAGCCCTCTCCACTCATCGGTGACGTCATCACACTAGACAGGCGTGGAGGACGTGTTCTGAGAAATTGTCCGTTGCTGGACGCTCGTTGGTGTGCTTACGGTGCGTTTCTAATCCATTCAATCCGTCCACGTTGTCTTCTGTTTCCCGAAAGCGCCGACTAGGCAACTTCGTCGTAGTGTATAGACGTAGGCGCTGGGAAAGGATGATGTGGAGAGGCCTCAGAGGGTGTTGGTTAGACGCGCCGCGCTTGGAGTGAACAGTGATCAGTAGAAACGGACCTATGGAACGTCAAGTAAGTGGTCGCAAAACAAGTCAAATAATCACTAGAAAAAGAACAAGAAAAAGGAGATCCGATAAACACAAAGGAAACTCAAGAGAAATACAGGCGAATCGAGGCTCCACAGTTCGCACGTAGCTTTCATATCAGGTGGGACTGCCTTTGACTTGATGACAGCGCCCAAAATTAGCCTGCCGGTTGAATCAACGTGGTAAGCTCCACGGCCCACTAAATGACGGGAAAGCAAACTTTCCAGGAGTCCACCGACCTATAGGCACGGTCCTTAATGTGGGCATGACCTGGGAAGACCTTTCTTCTTGTTCATTGTTGAATATACGTATGATTAGTTCTGACGGTCGAAAAGAGCGTGTGGTCACTGCGCCATATGTACATGCGCAGCCATGGCACAATGGTCGTCACGTGACCAACGTGCGGTCACGAGAATTGCGCGCGATCCTTCACAACTTTCTAAGAATGTGAAGCTGGAAGCCCAGTTTGATCTGTTGAACTTAAGACGCGTGTCTTTTAAGTGCGCCTCTCTCAAGCTGAGGCTGGCTGCGTCTTGCGAGAACTTAGTCGCAGATTGCACAACTTGATGCCCTATGCAAGTTGTCAGCAAGCTTTCGCCTTCAAGTGTCGCGGAGTGTGCGACACGCTTCCCTATTTTTTCTTCGCTAACCAGGTGAGCTGCTAATGAGCGCAAACTACACGATAGAATGGAACACATGAGGGCTTGTGCGTTCCATTCTCTCGTCCCTGAACTTTGCGCCACTTAATCAGTTCACTGAAGTACCAACCACCCCGAACAAGCACCTTGCTAATGAAGGTGCATTTCTGAGGGAGGCGTAAATGTTGTAGGCCCGTGTACTCAGATCTGGGTGCACGTTAAAGAACCCCAGGGGGTCGAAATTTCCAGAGCCCTCCACTACGGCGTCTCTCATAATCATATGGTGGTTTTGGGACGTTAAACCCCACATATCAATCAATCAATCAATCAATCATCAATTGCTAATGAAGGGACGAGTGAAACAGGGTATTGGGGTCCAAAGGAGCCTGGTGTATCGCTGAAATGAGCTTTGATAGAATTATAACTCGAGATGGTTGGTGCGCACTGCTTTTTTATTTGTGTATATCCCATGAAGCGTCCACATGAGTGCACATGCAGAACTTATAAGCTGGCAGTGATTAAGCGAGCCAACGCCATCCCCATAAAACTCATTTTAAACGGTAGTATCGCATGACGATAGTTATAGCGCGAGAACAAAAAGACGACACAGAGACAAGAAGGACTCTGTGTCGTCTCTGTGTCGTCGTTTTGTTCTCGCGCTATAACTATCGTCATGCCATACCAACTAGCCCAAGCTGCCACACTTCTAAGGTAGTATCACATTGCAAATCGATCTTAAGACGGTGAGTTTGCCAGCTTATAAGCGCAATTTGCTATGTTCAGTGCAGATATATGAACGCCGAAATACAGAAAGGTTGAAAGCGTTTTGTTTATTCCCTTCCTTGTTTGGTGTTGTTCCGTTACTGGTTTTAAGAAATACACCATGTATGTGCCAACTATCGCAAGTTGGTACTCTATGGCAAGCAACACAGCCTTAATTCAAGAAGCTTGGAGCAAGCCGCGGCTCTGCGGTCCTTTCACTCGACGAACGAGGCAGCTTGTTAGGCGCGTAATGTTTCTGCGTGCTTTCAGCGTCGCTCTGTTCTTACAGCGGCCGCTACGCGAGACAAAGGCATCGGGAAGGTCGTCGCACTGCGGCGCGTTTGTGGGCAGCGATTTTTCTATGCGGGGACGTCCTTCAGCGGCCGCGAAGCATGTTCACACATGGTGCAAGGAAGAAAGTAACGAGGTAACTCCAGTAGGATATGGTTAGGGGGGGGGGGAGCTCAAGGGAACGCGAAAATGTGCGTTTAGATTAACGGGAGTTTCGTTTACGGAGAAAGAGGTGCACCACGCGTTTATCACGCAGCTTTTGAACATCTCAGCAAGTGTGTGGGGAGGGACCATAGGTCAGGCAGAGGTAATCTGTATTTAGTCCCATCAGCCTGTAGGCATTTTTTTTCGTCTAAATGAGCTTAAGTTAACTGAAAGAATGAATGAATGAATTAAGGAAGGGAAATTGATCGAAGGCTTGTTTTCTTCGTTAGACACAAACCTATACTAAGACCAAGAGACAATGAAACCAAATAAGCGGAACATATCACCTATAATGTTTGTGCAGCGGTGCTTGCTCAGCGCTTTCTCACGCGATATATCGCGTCAGAAAACGAGCTCTTAAACGCTATAGCATTTAAGAGCTCGTTTCGTAGAAAATCCGGCGTCGGTGTCGGCGTCGTTCGTTGTGAGCGAAAAATCATCTTATATGCGTGACCGAAAAGTCGAGAATGATGCAAATAAAATAAAGAGACGATAAAAAATCCTGGGTCAGGGTGTTGGGATCGAACCCGGATCGCTTGCGTGACAAGCAGATGTTGACCACGTGGTCATGCGCCTGCTAGCGAATACCGCTATAATAACTTTCTCTGTTTGGAAATGCATTGGAAGTAACTTTCATGCTTTACAAGCACGCGCGTCCTGCATACATGCTTCACAATACAACACGCAATATTACAATAATTATGCGCGGTACAAGCATATATTGCCACCGTGCGTCAGGACATGCCATTATTACAATTACTTCATGATATAAACCGGTCATCCACTAGAAAAGGCAAGTTCCAAAAGGTTCCGTGTCCTATAGTTGTTTGAAGTGCGCACTATGGTATCGCTGTCACGTTCAATTCCTGAAGGCGAAGCTTTAGGGTCCCGCTATTTTCTCGCTGCATTTCTTGATGCCCGTTCTCAATGTTTGTCGTCCACCATTCCAACTGGTACAAAGTGAAAAATAATATGTCGCGAGTACATACGTATACTTGCTGCATCGCTGAGTGTTAGTCTTACGTTTTATTGCCTTGCCGTTTCCAGTCATATTGCATATGCTTAAGCGCGGTCGATGAGGTGCGGTGTTAACGCTACAGGGAACCCTTTCGAATATCATCATAATAAAATATCTGTGGGTTTAACGTCCCAGAACTAAGATATGTTTATGATGGACGCCGTACTGGAGGGCTCCTGAAATTACGACCACCTGTGGTTTTGTATCGAGCACTTAAATCTATGTCTATATGGGCCTCGATCGCCTTGTCCGCTTCGGCCTCCGCGAGCCGGTATTCGATCCCGCGACCTGAGGGTCAGCCGTCGAGCACCGTATATACCAAGCCTTGCTGTTTCCAGCCATATATCACCCTTTCACGTAAGTGTTATCGACGGGGTGCGGCCTTGCATGCTGCTGGGAAGCCATCCGTGCTTGTGGGTCAGGCCTGCGCAAAATTTTTCGAGCTTTGCTTGAAGACCAGCTACTATACTCGTCGCCAGGGCCAAGAGGGCAGTAGAAGCCAGATGGGTTCCTGGACTAAGGAGCACTAGCTCCCACCTCATAGTGACACCGGGTATTGCTCGGGGCACTGTTTCGAGAATAAAAGTTTACTTCTCTCTCTCTCTCTCTCTCTCTCTCTCTCTCTCTCTCTCTCTCTCTCTCTCTCTCTCTCTCTCTCTCTCTCTCTCTCTCTCTCGCTCGCTCTCTCTCTCTCCCTCTCTCTCTCTCTTTCTCTTTCTCTCTCTCTCTCTTTGCTTGAAGATCACCGCTCGAGAATCTGCTAAGAAGTGTGCGGTAATGTGCCTTACTCTTGACGCGAGAGTAATGAGTTTCCGCAATTATACCCCACAAGCACGTATACGAGTTCGCACCGTTGCGTGCCCCCGCCCGTGGCGTGGAAGAATGTCCTCAATCGTCACGAGGTGGCGCGGTAAACGCGGGAAGCGCATAGAGGCCGTCTCCTGTCGCGCATTGTTAATTTCATAATTGCGCATCGCGAAACGCAAGGACAAGTCCCACGGTTGAGTTGACAAGAAGGCCGCTAGTATGTCAGGTCGGACAACACAATGGGCAAGTAGCTATCACCGGCTGAGCGTACTTTATATTTTTGTTTATTTTGCTGCTCTTCATTAGTGGGCGTGTACTGCCGGAACTTCGCATAGCTGGTGTTTTAACAGGGGGAGCTGTTTAAGCTCGGACTAATAGCGGTATCGAAAACTCGGTGGTAAGGTATGCCCCGCGGAAAGCAGACATGCGCCAGCTCCTATGGCGTATATCTATAGCATAGCCATGCAAGGCGTAGTTTAGCAAGGACTTATAAGAAAGGGAAGTATAGCATGACATAGCCTTGTGTAGTATATAGATTAGCAATGGGTGGGAAATAGAAGCGAATGAGAGGAGGAGTGATGCGAGGGGTATACACGAGGAGGAAAGTAGAATATTAGCTCGTGTACTCAGCACCAGTCATTCGTAATTGTTACAGCAGTGATGAAAAAAAAAAACTAGTTATAGTATAGTACTGTCTTTTCACTGCTGCTGTTGTTTGTCGTCTTACGGCACTATATAGCTTGCTCCACCTCTTGCTGCAAATGAACCTCATTCTTCCGGTGGGTTCAGGCTCCATTTTATTGTTATTGTAAAATAACTCTTTCTTTGCACCTCTCCATGCGCAAACTTGTATAAATTCAGCGACCATACCTGTCAACTGCACTCTTCACAAGGACCGGTCGGAACGTTGAATCTGCTATTTCTGCTACATTATGCTCATTTGTTCTATTGATTGTTGTGGCATTGCAACATACAAGTTTACTACTGTCCTCGGCAGTGCAGCAGTGGTCATTTTTTTGCGCTGCTGCCCTTGAGGTCGCGGGTTCGATTCCGGCTGCGCCAGTCGCATTTCGATGGAGGCCAATTGGTAGAGGCCCTTGTACCCTGCGATGTTAGTGCACGCGTTAAAGAAAACCGGATGGTCGAAATTTCCGCAGTCCTCCACTATTATGGCAAACAGGAGAAAAAGAACGGCAGGGAGGTTAACCAGTCTATAGGCAGCCGGTTTGCTACCCTGCGCATGGGAGGGGGATCAAGGAGATGAAAGATAGGGAGGGAAGAGAGATAAACACGGCACGTGAAGCAGCACACGCGCGCACACTTCCAGTCTTGTCTTTCGCGGTGTGTGACATTGCTGTTAAAGCCGCTCGTTCAGGTCCGTGTCGCGTAGGAATTTCAACGGTGCTTTTGTCGCCCTCTGTTGCAATGTCTTCTCCCGGGCACTTGAAAGAATAGTGTCCACAGACATTCGGGCTGTGGTCGATGCGCGCAAGAACGGACGCCATGGAGTGACCGTCTCTGGATGTCATTCAACGGACAGTCGCGCAGGATGTGGTGTATAGCGTCTCTTCGCAACGACGGCCATTGCAAAGAGCGTTGTCGGCCATTCCTACGATGAACGAATAAGATTTTCCCCTCATAATAACATCGTGGATCTTGGCACGTCAAATCCCAACAGCTGGTATAGTTATAACGAGGGACGTCTATAGTTATACTCTGTGCGACGTTTCGTCAGCCGTAGAACAGTTGTAGCTTTTTTTTTTTCATTGAATAAACAACGTAATATCTATCGCCGACACAACACAGTGTTGAGCTACAGAGAGCGGTCCCCCAACGTACACAGGTCGTGTATACGCTGTCGCCGTGAGAAGGCACCCAAGGGGAGAGGGTGAGCGGGACAGTATATAGGGGCGCGCGTTGTCGCCTCAATCTCTTTCTTTTCTTCCTTTTCCTGCTTTTGCGTCAGTACGTTATTCTTCCTTTTTTATTTATTCAATTTTTTTCCCGCTATACCACGCTCGTGCGGCGGCACATTTGTGACCCCTTTGTCTTTTTCCCGTGCGTCGACGGGGAGCCGAGACGCTGTTGACCTTGCGGCCGAGCCCTGCGGTTTACGGCGCGCTACGCGAAGCATGACGCTGTGTGTGTGTGTGCGTGCGTGACGCGGTGCGTGCGTGTCCTCGCAGTATAACGTGCGCGCCAAGCGAACGCTAGGATGGACGCAATAACGTAAGAGGCTGGAAGAAGGCCGCGTCTGTGAGAAAAACCGGTCGTGTTTTGACATCCCGCAGCCGCAATAAATGGGAATTATAAGACTAGTAGCCGTTTGATTGATTGATTTCGTAGGGTTTAGCGTCTCAAAACCACCATATGATTATGAGAGACGCCGTAGTGGAGGGCTCCGGAAATTTCGACCACTGAGGGTTCTTTAACGTGCACCCAAGTCTGAGCAAACGGGCCTACAACATTTCCGCCTCCATCGGAAATGCAGCCGCCACAGCCGGGATTCGATCCCGCGACCTGCGGGTCAGCAGCCGAGTACCTTAGCCACTAGACCACCGTGGCGGGGCGACGAGTAGCCGATAACGCAGGGGATGGTGTCAAAGGGTAACCATGTGCTGTATAGAAACTTCGTCGTTTCTATTTCAGGAGACCACGGGATTAAAACGCACGAACCGCGGGGTAACGTATAATCCGATAGCATTTTTTTTTGTCATACAGGGATGATTTGTTTTCAAGTAGAACTTTTTTTTGTTGCGCGATAGAAAGGTTATAAATTATTTGTTTCCTTCCGATATAAATGATTTGTTTTACTGCGTGACGCTGTATGTGCATATCAGATCAAACCGGTCGCGGACCAAGTCTGACGAAATTGACTGACGTTCTGGAACCGCATACTGTTTCCTTGTTCACTGGACTGGAAGTCGTCAGTTATGTAGCCGGAAGGTGACTCAATCAGCGTGCAAAATGGAATGTAATATATGGTCCCTTTTGTCTTATTTACTGTAACTGGCGTTCCCTGAATGATTAGGAGTCGACGGGATGACATCGGTGGCAATAAAAGGCAGTAAGACAGTGTTAACGCTCTTTTCATTGTTTTTGTTACATTGCATTGCATTGTATGTGCGTGAACATTCTTTTTTTCTGCCCGTCCTGCTTGGACCATTAAATTGGTCTGCAGTATTGTATAAATAAATAAATAAATAAATAAATAAATAAATAAATAAATAAATAAATATAAAAACCGAACACTGGTCGCGGCATAGTCTAGTGGTTGTAGTTACTTGACTGCTGACCCGGATTTCGCTAGGGCGGAACGAAAGAGGGCTGTATACTTAGATTTAGGTTCCCGGTAAATAACTCCAGACGGTCGAAATTTTTACAGCCATCCACTGCGGCGTCTTTCGTAATTTTATCGTAGTTCCGGGACCTAAAAACTCGGCAATTATTATTATTGTTACGCAGCATCCGTTTGGTCTGGCAACATAAAAGTTATGTACATGGCAGACGTGAGGGTTAACAAGGCCGCAGTGAAGGGCAAGCATATCATAACTCTAGGATGCTTACGTACGTTTATGTGGCCTTGTAACCAACAGTAATCCATTTGACAAAGTGTTTTCGAGACTAGAAATTGTAATGGTGCATTTCCGCTACGTTTAGTCAACGTTGGCGTCCTCACAGCTTTTGTATATGAAAGAGTCGAGGAAGGAAACGTGAAGAACGGGAAAGTAATACATGTACGCGAAACTATGGGAATCCAATGGAATGATGTTGCAGGGTGCTATTGCCATAATGCACACAGCGGTAATATAACAACTATGCTTACCGGTATAGTTGAAGGCGCTAAATGAGATTAAGCGGAATGGTTGGCACACGCCGGGTGTTAAGGAGTATAGACACCAACTCGATATCAGACACTTTTTAAGATCAGAGTTAGCAACAGCTATGCGGCAATGGCAAGGTGCCATTGGAAATGGTTGGAAGCCTGCGTCTGAATATACATCTCCTTCGGACACCCAACTAAAGCCGTCTATTTTTGATTTTTCATCGTATTTGCGTTGTGTTAGAATGTAGTCGAAAAAGGGTGTGAAGTATATTGACGAGCCTCACACTGCGATCAGTTTCCCATTGGTTAAGTTTTTTTTTTTTTTTTTGCTTCCCAGGACTTATGTGCAGCATTATCAGAGATTGCGTTTCGGATGTCGTATAGCAGCTATAAACGCAGCTGGCTCTCTCTAACACTAGGTATGTTCAAGCGCAAGGGCATATCTTGCAATTCAATACGTCACCCTCATATCGCTATATAAAGATGAATTCGCTAATAAAGATATCGCTAATAAAGACGAATTCCGGGTGCCATCTCGTGTATGTTTCACGACTGCATGACGTCGTGAAATGGAAAGCGTATATACGTAGCGAAGTATCCCCCCTACAGTCTCCTACCACTCGCGAGTTAAAACGAGTGGCCGGCGTATTTCGTGAATGATTTCTCGTCCCCCCCGCGCTTTGACGACGGGCCATTCCGAGAATCCTTAGCGGAAGTGTAATGACCGAACGAAAGGCCATTTATATCTGGTCGTATAGTTAGCTACGACCCCAATTTGTGTCTGTGCCGCTGCGTCGTATAAGCGGGCCACTTTCCTTTCGCCAGTGCGCGGGAGAGACCTTCACTCGACCTTCGTATAAGAAGAGCCTGGCCGCCTTTAAATAGAAGCCTCTTTTCATTGACTGACGACGGTGCGGCCAGGCGAGCGTTTACTCTTTTCTATTTCGCTCTCTCGGACCTCCTTTCGGCGCCTAGAGAGCGACCAGGAAGCGGTCACTTCGCAACCCCCCCCCACCCCCCCTCCTCCGGCAACTGCCGGTGTTACGCTGGTGCTATAGGGGCAGCACTTGGACCCGTCCTGGCATGAAATATTGCAGTCTGGTTGTTCGGTCGCCCGATGTCCTTTTGTACCGGCGGCATGAAATGAAACGCGAACAGAACATAGCTCGCGGGGTAGCAAGCGGTTGAAGGGCCGTTCACACCTGCGACTAGCACCGGTCGCGTGACAAGAGTCGCAAGCGGTCGCTGACGGCTGCTTTGGTCGCAAAGCGACTGCTTTGGCCCACTCGCTCGCGGCTCAACTTTACAGTCGCGCGACTGTGGTCGAAAACCTCTGAACCAACCACGTGCTCATGTGCAAGAACGGGACCTTCCGTTCTTGCACACGTGAACCTTGGTTACGGGGCAGTGGCAATGCAAGCCATATGTTGCTTCTTTTGTTTTTTTTGTTTGTTTTTTGAAATCGTTCGCATCACGCTGTGTAATAATAAAAAATTCTTTTTCTTCTTGCGCTGAATCATTGTTGCGGTGTTAATGGTATTTGCCTTTGCCACTTGCAGCTGCGGCGCACCGTTCAAAGTTATTCGATGAAATCCGAAATGACACACTAAGGGTAAGCCAACTGAAGAACTCTCCCTCTCTCTCTCACACACACACACACACACACACACACACACACACACACACACACACACACACACACACACACACACACACACACACACACACACACAGAGAGAGAGAGAGGCGCGCGCGCTGTGCACATTTTTATTGTCGCGTGCTGTTTAAAATGAGCGCCAGTGGATTGGCCGCAGCGTGACCTTCACTGGCCCTTCTAAATGCTCCGAAAGGTCAAACCATCAGCTACCCTGAAATAGACGTCTCTCTTATTGAGTGGCGAGATCGCAATCCCTTCTCCTGCCCCGTCGGAGGGCCACGGTTCGTGCTAAAGGTCGTGCCTTTAGACGAGGAAGTGACCACCGGCACTAGCTGCCGGTATTACTCTTGTGCGGTCGTCTTTTAAGAGCCCGAAATTGCGAGACTATTGGGCTACGCTCACCTGTCTTGCACCTCTTTCAGAATGGCGCCTCGTTACGAGACCTGTGCATGTACTACTTTATCGGAATGAACGTTCTAATCCTCAGCATATGACTGTTTAGTTGTTGCTATTGTTAGTAACAACGATGCACAGGCTTGTGTCCTCGCTGCTCCAGTCTTTCTGAATATTTTTTGGTTCTCTTTGGAAGTGCTTGTTGCTGAATTGCATATTCGTTGTTGCTGTGAAAAGCTTTTCGTCATTAAAGCATAGCTCAATTAGCCAATGACCTCCACTCGTTTTAGCATGGTACGGGCTAGCATATCGTTTCTTTTTATACCAATGCAGAACTGTCATAGCCGAAGGCAGATCTCATCGTAATAATTGATGAAGTTCGCTCAGCTGGAAGGAAAATGGCATTTCGACGAAGGGTACCAATGTTATCAAAACTTTGCATACACGGTGCACGTTCTTACCCCACTTATAGGGGTAGGAGACGGTTCGTGTGTTCCGTCTTATGAAGACAGAACACTTGGGCTTGAAATGTCGTGGCCCACTGACCTCTAATTTGCACAGTTTGCTTGCATTTTATTGCGATAGCAATTATATGGACACTCTCAGCTGGATGTCGCCGTCGGCTTCGATGTCATGCACCGTATATATATATATTTATGTGTGTGTGTGTGTGTGTGTGTGTGTGTGTGTGTGTGTGTGTGTGTGTGTGTGAAAATGCAAGAAGGAAAAATTACCACGTTTGATTCCGCGCGCCGGAGTCCATCGTAGGACCTCCGCGTCGTGAATTCGAGGTGTTAGCCACTGAGCCACCGAGGGGTACCTCTATCAACGTTCAAACGGCAAGCTATTTATATCTACCACTTACCGCGGTTGGCGGGCATCTCGGGGGGGAACTATCGTGTTTTCAGCATTGTCAGCAAGATGGCGCAATGAGCGCGCGGTGGCGCTCATCTCTCACGCGTACTAGGGTGCCTTGATGCCCGCGCGCTCCGGCTTGAACCAGCATGAAATGTTATCGACACGGGGGCTTCCGAAGCCCCCGTACTTGACGCATTTTCTTAAAGCGTGATCTTTTAACACGAGCACGCCGCACAGTACCCTGCACGACGTTTGGCTGTCCTGCGTTTACATTGCGCACCTAAATAAAAAACAACGGCGCCCTAAATAATGCTGACCAGTCAGAATACGACGCACTAAAAAAAAATGTTTACTTACGCTGCATACGTGCGACGTATTAGTCGGTTGCCACTTGTCTCGTTTGATTTTAACGTTCCAAAGAAGCCTTCTTTTTGGGTCTCTTGGAAACCGGTACAACTTCCATCCGTTTCTCGAGTGATTCGAGCACTGCGGCACGCAGCAGCCGGGCATGGTGATGTGGAGATGGGTGCATAAAACTGGAAGGGAATGAACACTGCCCAACAACACCTCACACGCCAAGCACGAACTACCGGCCGGAGGCGCCAAAATGGCGGTCGCGCTGGCGCCGAAGCCGAGGCGGCGGCATCTGCCCTTGCAAAAGCTGACACCACTCTAAGCGGGGGCGCGCGCATCGAGGCACTCTAACGCGTACTTTGACCCCCGGAGAGGAGGGGAGTGGACGATCTCTCGCGCGCCCTTATCTCGCGGTGGCGAGGAGGGGAGGATCGTTCGCCTTGGCTGGCCTCGGGCTTTACGTGGGATGATTCTGCTGTAGTTACCAGGCGCACAAAGGTCACTGCAATCATTGCAGTCTCCGTCTGCGGAAAGCGCGCGCTTTTCAGACTCAGCGAAGTAACAACAGAGATGCTTATTCGCGTTCGTTTGTATATGTGAGTACATTTCGTGCGTCATTTGTTTGCGAGAAACGCGGGACACGTTTCGATATGTTTGCCATTCTGCTCGTGACCTTCTAATTTGTTGCTGTCGCGTTCATCGCTTCTCCTTTGCGGCAAAGCTGGGACTTTTTTAATGTGTTCGGTGTTTCGGGGAAAATGTATTCTTGGTTGGGTCGATGAGAAGTCGTTTAATTGGGAATGTTGCCGAAGCCAACGCTTCTACAATTAAGTAGACCTATCTTCTTCGTGTAACGGAGCGGATTCCAAGAGAAGGCAAACGGGAGACAAGAAGTTAGGTGGGCAGATGATATTAAGACGTTTGCAGGTATAAATCTGGAAGCAAAAGTCACAAGACCTGGTTAATTGGCAGAGCATGCGAAAAGCCTTCTTCCTGCAGTGGGCGTAGTCAGTCTGATGATGATGATGTCTTGATTGGGGAGACGATACCGTGTCGTTGCATTCTGGCATGCCAGTTTCGAGTTACTTTAGAGAGGCCAATCATTTATTTTCGTGCGCTCTGTGACCTTTGCGCTACTATTACACTAAGCAACATTGTTATCGCATAGCACTACTGAAATGCGATGGCAAGTGTATTATGAGGTTATGCATCCATCGTTTTCAGTCGACACTATTGTGACGAAGCTATGTCAAGCCCAAGCTTCCCTCGTAGAACCTTGTCAGGTTGTTTGCTATAGACAGTCTAATTCGATTAATTAATAGGCGTTTAGGCAGCCTCAGTTAGGCATTGTCTGGCATCATCTTGAGTGGGTGACGGGGTATCTTGAGATTTCGTACTTATGCCCGACTAGCCGCTAACGGAAAAAAAAAGAAATTTAACAAATGGCGTTGTAACAGCCAATCGGACCCTAAGCTGATAATTGTGATCACATTCTCGTAGAGTAGCAGGCCAGAGCAAGCTATCGCTCAGGCCGACCTCTCTGCCTTTCTGTAAATAAACTTCTCTCTCTCTCTCTCTCTCTCTCACACACACACACACACACACATTCTCCGGCGACCGTCATTTAAAAAGTTGGTAAACAACCTCTGCACGTATGAAAACAAAAACGACAAGTGCTTTATTCTGCTCTGGCGGTTGTCTTTTTCGGCACAATTCGCGACGCCAGCAGTCTGTTGATGTGACGTCATCAGGAAATAAGCTCTCGATTGGTCGCTATTATAGTGAACTAGAATGTGCATATTCTAGTTCACTATAGACACTATAGACGAGGGATGTCAGCCGCTAGATTTCTCGTATACCCTTCTTTTGCGTGCACTCGCCCGCCCGTTCTGCTTTGTCTTGCATGACTATCATGTGCGATCAACTGGTTTCGTGTTTAATAACGGCGCAGGAACACGAGACACAAACGAAGAGAAACGCCGGTGTTTTTCTTCGTTTGTGTCTCGTGTTCTTGCGCCGGTTCGAGCCATGAAACCACGCCAACTTGCCCCACTATCATTGCAACCCATTTTACTTTGTTTTGTTGGCTTTCGCCTACGCTTACGGAAATAACGCCGTGTAGCCTGAATAGCGCAAAAACCTAGACAGCGTCGATTTT
Organism: Rhipicephalus microplus; assembly: GCF_043290135.1. NCBI lineage: Eukaryota > Metazoa > Arthropoda > Arachnida > Ixodida > Ixodidae > Rhipicephalus > Rhipicephalus microplus. Next base: position 8,828,901 of record NC_134706.1, on the reverse strand, counting down.
TGAGGCTGATCGACATTCCATCACGTATTTTATGAAAAAATAAATGGCTAGGAGGAAATATTGCGTGAAAAAGAAACCGTGCTATTCTTTGAGCTGGGTGTGTTTCCGGGGGGCCCTTTGAAAAAAAAAAAAAAAAAAACCTCTCGGGCTTACAACTATTGGGGAAGCTTTTTTTTTTCTCGAAATGGGCTAAATACAAAGCCAAAACTAGCTCAAGTAAACCCGATTGATTAATATGTGGGGTTCAACGTCCTCAAAACCGCCATATGATTATGAGAGACGCCGTAGTGGAGGGCTCCGGAAATTTCGACCACCTGGGGTTCTTTAACGTGCACCCAAATCTGAGCACACGGGCCTACAACATTTCCGCCTCCATCGGAAATGCAGCCGCCGCAGCCGGGATTCGAACCCGCGACCTGCGGGTCAGGAGCCGAATACCTTAGACCACCGCGGCGGGGCTAGCTCAAGTAAACCCGTATTGGCCCATACATACTCTAAACTTTCCTCTTGAACGGCCATAATAAATTACTAATTATTAGTACTAATTTATTATTATTATTATTTTAGAGGAAAGTTTAGAGTATGTATGTGCCAATACAGCCTTATGTAAGCTAGTTTCGGTTTGGGATTTGGCCCATTTCAAAAGAAAAAAAAGAGCTCCTCGGTCGTTTAAGTCACTCCTTCAATTCATCCGGGCATTGGAAACCTTACCGATGTGGCACAGATTGAGGTACGAGGAAAGTTTAGAGTATGTATGTGCTAATACAGCCTCATGTAAGCTAGTTTTGGTTTTAAATTTGGCCCATTTCAAGAAAAAAAAACAAAGCTTTTCGGTCGTTTAAGTCACTCCTTCAACTCATCCGGGCACAGAAATCCGTGCCGATGTGGCACAGATTGAGGTACCAGGGCATAGCACGGCATCATCGCGGCATAGCGAGGTTCAGCGAGCCTCGATTTCGCGGCGTTTCGTCGTCTTCGCTCCTTATATAGCGCTATATAAAGCGCTGCCATCTGCCCGCCTGACTATATGTGCGGTCAACGGGGTGTCCCCATGGCGTTCAACTGCACTGACGAACAGAGGCGTTTTGCCGCCGGAGCTTTGTACACTCTATTCCTCCTTATACGGCATGGCGAACGACGACGTTTACGAACGGCTCATCCTGCAGCCCCATATGAAATAGTTCTCTGCGGCTGTCTGTCGTTCGTTTTCAAAGCCGCTGCGCGAGTGGTAGTGCATTGTGTTCGCTGTCAGCACCCACCCCCTGTACGCCTCTCTCAACCGCATTAAAAAGAAGGCAGGAAGGGGAATATACGAGGCTTGCGATGAAAAATTCGTGAACGGTGCTTGCGTGAGCTGAGCAGACGTTTCGGCAAGCGGACTTCTCTTCTTCGAGGCTACAAGTCAGCGTAGTTGCAGCCTTGCGAAAGACGAGTCTGTTTGTCGAAACGGCGCCGTCTGCAGTAGCCGCACCCTGTTTACGAATTTTTATCTCGGCTGCATGGAAAAGGGTGATGCGAGAATATGGTGACGCGCTCGCTGCCCCAGATCTGGTATACACTGCTTGCATCAACATTCCTCTGTGAACTTCTAGTTTTGATTGATTGATTGATATGTGGGGTTTAACGTCCCAAAACCACTATATGATTATGAGAGACGCCGTAGTGGAGGGCTCTGGAAATTTAGACCACCTGGCGTTCTTTAACGTGCACCCAAATCTGAGCACACGGGCCTACAACATTTCCGCCTCCATCGGAAATGCAGAACTTATAGTTTTAATCACAAAAAATGGTTTATTTGGTGCTAGATTACACCCAATATGAGTTACAACACGCTGTCCGTGATCAGAGCGGTACCAACGCTGTTCGGTGGAGCCGATATATAAAAAACAATCGATGTCGTAAACACTGCTCCGACTACTGGTACATCCAAAAGCGGTTTCACGTTTTCCCGGTATTCAAGTGTATATAGGCTTGGGTGTCTTGGTCAATGGCCACCCTGTTGCAACTCATATTGGGTTCAGAAGTGTTGTAGCTTGGGCAGGTTGGCCATACATGAACTTAGCTTGTATCTACTAAAGAAACACAGCACAGGCGTAAAGAGAAAGGTATACAGGCGCATATATACCTTTTTCTTTCCGTCTGTGTGGTGTTCCTTTCGTATATGCGCCGGGCTAATGCGAGCCAAGTTCACATTGAGCGCCGCACTCAATATGTATATATACCTATATACCACAGCATTCACCCCCCCCCAACCCCATCTCACATCTTTAGCTCTCCTTAGAAATTAAGAAAGCCACTATTCTGCTCTCAGTTGTGTGAGCCTTTCAGGAGCGCCAATCGTGCAGCTAGAACCAGTACAAGACCGTCTCTTACTCAGCTGGTAAAGTCTATTGGTTTGGCGCGCGAACACTGCGCTGACTGACTGACGCATACACTGTTATAGTTTGCGCAATGCAATTACCCGTTCTCGCGGCGGTGGCAGTCACTTATACCTTTAATGAGCCGTGGTTGCCCCCTTACTCCCTTTTTTTTTTCTCTTTATTTCGCTGCGACGTTTGCCTCTTAACCCTGAAGCGAAACCATTGCACTGGCATATATAGGACCTGCCGCTCCCAATGGACGGGCGATGACCTTTTCGTGCTCTGGTCCACTCTCGGTGCCTTTTGATCGTTCTCGTCGTCGTCATGCGATCGCCCTTCGAGCCGCATTTCAACAGTGCTGTGCAGTGCGTCCCGTGCGTCGGTTCGAGAGCCACATTGCCAATTATTCTCAGTGAGACTCGCCGACTCAGATGCATGGAATACGTATTTACTTGGAAATGTCGCGACGAGCAGCCGCCTCGGGGCGCTGCGCGACTGCAAGGTCGCGGGTTCGATCCCGTCCGTGGCGGTGCCTCGTTCACCTCGTTATGTTTTTTGCGTGTTCTCTAAGTTTCAGCTTGACGTTGTTAATATTTCATATAGTCGTTCGCGCCTTCTTTACTTTCAGTTTGGCCTGCTCTACTGAGACGTCTGTCCCACTCTACAATTGGTGTATTTTCATTCATTCATTCATTCATTCATTCATTCATTCATTCATTCATTTTTATGGAATACGTATTTACTTGGAAATGTCGCGACGAGCAGCCGCCTCGGGGCGCTGCGCGACTGCAAGGTCGCGGGTTCGATCCCGTCCGTGGCGGTGCCTCGTTCACCTCGTTATGTTTTTTGCGTGTTCTCTAAGTTTCAGCTTGACGTTGTTAATATTTCATATAGTCGTTCGCGCCTTCTTTACTTTCAGTTTGGCCTGCTCTACTGAGACGTCTGTCCCACTCTACAATTGGTGTATTTTCATTCATTCATTCATTCATTCATTCATTCATTCATTCATTCATTCATTCATTTTTAGTGCTCTCGATGTCACTGTAGCGTTACAGAGAGCAGAGATACGGCATTGTTACATCTTTGCTGACGTAAATGTGGAACTTTTGATCTATCAGTCTCGCTTACAGTGAAGACGGAGAGATGATTTCATTCTCGTGCCGTATTTGGAATAATATTCTGCTGGGCTACCGACCCGCAGGTCGCGGGATCGAATCCCGGCTGCGGCGGCTGCATTTCCGATGGAGGCGGAAATGTTGTATAGGCCCGTGTGCTCAGATTTGGGTGCACGTTAAAGAACCTCCAGCACGGCGTCTCTCATAATCATGTGGTGGTTTTTGGGTCGTTAAACCCCACATATCAATCAATCAATCAATCAATCAATAATATTCCGCTGGTCAACGCATGAAAGGTTTGATAGCATGGGAAGTCTGACTCTGGCGTCTTGCCGAGGAAACGAAACGTTCCACGACGCATCGTCCACATCATCATCATCATCATCATCATCATCATCATCATCATCATCAGCCTGACTACGTCCACTGCAGGACAAAGGCCTCTCCCATGTTCCGCCAGTTAACCCGGTCCTGTGTACGTGAAACCAAATGCGTGGCACGCTTCCCGCTGCCACACGTCTTCGGGCGTGGCAGCACACACCCATACCCGCGGAGCATGTCGTGCGTGCTGCGGCGGCTGCAATCGGTCGACGACATCGTTTGGTCGTCGTCGTCGTCAACTGCGCGAACTGGAGCATCGCTCGGCGGATCCCGGCTTGCCGGTGGGATCGTTCCTCAAGGCGGTGGTGGCTCTCGTTATAGATGGCGATCTCCGTTGCGAGACCCGAGGCAGCAGCCCCCCTTTTCGTGAGCTCGGCAGCGAGTGTCGTCCAACCTGCCTGTTGGCCCACTCCGCAAAAACGCGTGCAGTGATGTGCCTGCAGCTGTATGCACATTCACGGCGGAGGCTGTCTCCAATGCCCCCACGTGTCTTCATTTCCTCTGTCCCTATGTCAAATTAGCTGAGACACGATTACCACCTTATCCCGATACAAGCTATTGCGAAATTAAGCTTGTTGCAATATCATCAGTACTTTGTCGTATGCGTGTCTTCTCATTTTCTTGCCCCGCCGCGGTGGTCTATATAGTGGCTAAGGCACTCGGCTGCTGACTCGCAGGTCGTCGGGTCAAATCACGGCTGCATTTTTGATGGAGGCGAAAATGCGGTAGGCCCGTGTGCTCAGATGCACACTAACGAACCCCAGGTGGTGGAAATTTTCGGAGCCCTCCACTACGGCGTCTCTCATAATGATACGGTGCTTTCGGGACGTTAGACCGCAGATATGAGTGTCTTCTTATTTTCTTGAAGTGAACTGCGTCTTTAGTATTCATCGTTCGTACCCATCTCCTTAAAACACTGACGCGCAAACGTATAGTGCGAGCTGGTTTTTTGGGTGGGCCAGCTTCGAGCGTGTGCCGCGTCCCGTTTACCTCTTCACGCGGGCCCGCCCCCTGGTGCAGGCGATATAGTCCACCGTCCCGGCGTCTCGAATTACATGGTCTCGATCATCGTGTCTGCGTTTATAGCAGATGATGAGTGGACGGGGAGTGCTGTACAGGGCGCAGCAACGGCTACCGCCAGCGAGGTTTTAATACGTCGCGGATACGTGCTGAGCCGCTGTGGATGCCCTCGCCGTTTGTTTCGTGGCACGCGCCGGGGCTATTTTTAAGCCGTATCCGACAGTAGCCTCTTCAGTCGCTGGTCTGCCTACTGATGAGTTTCAGCGCTTATTCATCGAACGGTTCATCTCCTACCACTCCAGCCCTATAGTGTTGTCATTAACCCACGCTCTCGTTTTGACTGCGGAGTTGTTTAAGCTCGAGCTTTCGAACGTATATAAATTCTGGCGCAAAGCTAAAACATGAAAAAAAAAACAATGAAGAAAGACAAAGGAGCGCCGCTCCTTTTTCTTCAGTTTTTTTTGTGTTGTTTTAGCTTTGCGGCAGAATTGCGATGTTCAGCAAGATCGGGCACCAGCTTGTGCAAGGACAAGTTCTTGTTTAATCTCGGATGCCACTGATAAGAATGGATGGCGGGTGTGCATCACAGTGAGTGGTTATGTGCCAATTGCAGCTCCTGCAGCATACGTGGCACAACCATGCGTAGTATAGTACAGCAAGGGAATGAGGAAGAGTGCAAGGGAGGTTGAGAAAGAGTGATCTGGAGGTGATGCGGAAGGAGGACGGCAGATAATGAAGTTGTTGTAACCTTGATTGATTTGTGGTGTTTAACGTCTCAAAAACCACCATATGATTATGAGAGACGCCGTAGTGGAGGGTTCCGGAAATTTCGACCACCTGGGGTTCTTTAACGTGCACCCAAAGCTGAGCACACGGGCTTACAACGTTTCCGCCTGCATCGGAAATGCAGCCGCCGCAGCCGGAAGTTGTTGTAACCTTGTTTGGTACATTTTAGCAGGGAACATAGCACAGCCATGTGTACAGGGTGTGTAACTCAATTCCTTATAGGACACCACCACACATTCGTACAAAACAGCATCAAGTGGACATACCGACATGCTTTATATAGGGCCCGCTTTTTTTTCTATTTTTTAACCGCGCCTTAACACGCGGGCTACGTGGGAAATTTATAGATTATTCAGGTACTGAAATTACCGATACCCGCAGGTACGTGTCACCGATGAAGAATTTCAGTACCTGGATAATCTACAAGTTTCCCTAGTAGCGCACGTGTTAAGGCGTGGGTAAGAAAAGGAAAAAAAAACAAAACAAAGGGGACCTTGGAGCGTGTCAGTATGTTGACTTCATGCTTTGTTAGTTTATCACCCACGCGTGGTGGTGTCTTATATGGAGTACCGTTATATTAATAGACATCAGTTGTAAGTCCAGCCTTGTCAGCTGTGCGTTCCCTCCTTCTATAGTGCTGCCGTCTGAAACTAGCTGAAGGAACACTTCACTTTTACATCAGAGAGCCCAGAAAACCACATGCCTAATCAACTACCGTATTTTCTCGTACGTATTCCGCTCAGCACTGGTTCTGTTGGCTACATATAGTACTATGTGTGTCACTAAATGATGTTATATATGTTGGCTGTGCGTTGTTTTCACTCAATCCCATTCGTGCAATCATCGAGTTGCCTGTCAAATTGTTATTGCAGGCTACAGCCGCTCTCGTACGCTTCTCTCCGTTGCCAAATCCAGCCACTTCGCGAATGCGTTTGGCGCTCGTTCACGCAAGCGAGCGTTTTGCTTCGCGCGCCGACAGTCGACGCTGCACTTCCGCTCTTGGGGGGCGTGCCGGACGCTGTCGAAGCGGCGTGCGCGAAAGGATTAACGACACAGAACGCGTCTTGCTGCGTTCCTGGCGTCGTCGTTGCGGAAGCCGCTCCGGTGCGCGATTTTTTTTTTTTTTTCAAGAGCGCCGCGGCATGTCATTAGATGACGGGGCGAGAACGGCGAGACAGCCGCGGCAACTTGGCCGCGGATTCCGCCGTGTGTCACTCAGCGATGATCTGTGGACCGTGACGACCGGCATGCACGGACTCGGGACCTCTCTCTGATCTCGGGAGATTTTTGTCTCTCGTCCTCTTCGACTGTGTACCGCGAGAGGCGCGAGGGGCGGTTCTATACTGCGGTGGCTTTCACGAAACGGCTCTCTGTCTTGCGAGAGTATGGAACTCTGGCGGAACGGTATTTCTCTCTCTCTCTCTCACACACACACACACACACACGCACACACACACACACGCACACACACACACACACACACACACACACACACACACGCACACAGACAGACAGACAAGGAAGGAAGGAAGGAAGGAAGGAAGGAAGGAAGGAAGGAAGGAAGGAAGGAAGGAAGGAAGGAAGGAAGGAAGGAAGGAAGGAAAGAAAGAAAGAAAGAAAGAAGGAAAGAAAGAAGAAAAGAAGGAAAGAAAGGAGAAAAGAAAGAAAGAAGGAAAGAAAGAAAGAAAGAAAGAAAGAAAGAAAGAAAGAAAGAAAGAAAGAAAGAAAGAAAGAAAGAAGGAAAGAAAGGGCGTCCTGTTACGAGCATGCCGTTCGCGCATTTCAGCAGGCACAAAATTTTTTTTTTTTTAATTTGTCCTGCAAAGTGGATGCTGTTCGTGGATTTCAGCGCGTATAGGCTATAGTCCTTACACGACTACACGCTCACTTTTTGGTCGACGCTTCAAAACGCCCTTTGATTTGCTATGGTTGATCGGTGCGCCAGCCTCTCGCTGCAGAGACCTCGCCACAATGGTCTAGTGGCTATGGCGCCCCACTGTTGACACGAAGGTCGCGGGATCGAATCCCGGCTGCGGAGGCCACGTTTTTCATCGAGGTGATAATGCTTCGGGTCCGTGTGCTTTGACTTAGGTCATTTTAAGTAACGTCATGTGGTTTAAATTACCGGAGCCCTACGAATATATATATATATATATATATATATATATATATATATATATATATATATATATATATATATATATATATATATATATATATATATATATATATATATATATATATAGAATTAACTTGCAGATAGCACATAAGAAAAGGATCGTATTTACTAACGTTTCGACCGTGGCACGGCCTTCGTCAGACGGCCTTCGTCAGAGTATATATATTGTCACGTTAAAGAGACAGGAGACGTTTTTAAGGCGTCCTCACAAAAGTCCGAAGAGCGGTCGGCTCAGCGCAGCCAAAAAAACAGAACAATGGCACGAGGGGAACTGCCACTTCGTCTGCCTCTTTTGCGCTGGCAGCTCAAGCGCGCGGCACTGCCCCTCCTCCCTGAAGAGCATCGCCTCGATGCTAAACGAAGCGTGTATCGTAAAAAAAAAAACATTGTCACAGTGTGTGGTACGGTTTTAACCGCACCACGTGCACAATCTCGGGTCGTAGCTGTCGGCGTCGGGGTGGTTGGCTTCCGTCCGGAAGGACTTCGTAATTGACGTCGCTCACTTGTCGTAGCACTTTGTACGGGCCAAAATACCGACTGAGAAGCTTCTCAGAGAGACCTTTGCAGCGCACAGGGGTCCAAACCAACACCTGGTCACCTGGTTTATAATCGACTTGTCTGTGGCAGCGGTTGTAGCGCTGTGCATCGACGCCTTGTTGTTTCTTGATGTTTACGCGGGCTAGTTGACGTGCTTCCTCGGCTCGTTGCACGAAACACTCAGCATCTTCGTCGAGATTCTCGATGTTGTCAATGTCGCATGGGAGCATTGCGTCCAACATCGTCTGAACGTCCCGACCGTATAGAAGACGAAACGGAGTGAATCGTGTGGTCTCTTGCGTAGCGGTATTATACGCGAATGTTACGTAAGGCAGTATTTCATCCCACGTCTTGTGCTGTACGTCTATGTACATAGACAGCATATCAGTCATCGTTTTGTTAAGCCGCTCGGTCAGTCCATTTGTCTGAGGGTGATACGCTGTTGTCTTGCGATGCGTGGAGTAACTTAACTGAAAAACTTGTTCAAGGAGCCTTGCTGTAAACGCTGTTCCTCGGTCTGTGATGACACAGGATGGAGCACCGTGGCGTAATACAATTCTCTCGATGAAAAACTGAGCAACTTCACAAGCCGTGCTTTTAGGAAGCGCCTTAGTTTCAGCATAGCGGGTTAGATAATCTGTAGCGACGATTATCCACTTGTTGCCGGAAGATGACAAGGGAAACGGACCCAGGAGGTCCATGCCGACTTGATCGAAGGGTGTTCTGGGTGGCTCGATAGGGTGAAGTAATCCCGCAGGCTTAACAGATGGGGATTTTCGGCGCTGGCATTCGCGGCAGGCTTGAACGTACTGTTTAACGCAAGCGGCAAGTTTCGGCCAGTAGTAAGACTTCCGTACCCTAGCGATGGTTCGGGTGATGCCCAGATGGCCCGATGGAGGCTCGTTGTGGCAGGCAAATAGAATTTCCTCACGCAGCTCTGCGGGGACGACCAACAGGTAAGTTTTGTTGCTGGCGGCTGCGTTCTTCTTGTACAACACGCCCTGTCGTAAGCAGAAAGATGACAATCCGCGATTTATATGCTGGGGCAGTGATACGTTGCGGCCCTCTAGATGTTCAATGATAGGTCGCAATTGAGCATCTGCTCGCTGCCGTAAAGCCAAGTCTGTTACGCTTACGGAGCCAAGGAAAGGGCAGTCCTCTTCGAAGCTCTGAGCGGCAGGCTCAACTGGCGCGCGTGACAACGTGTCCGCATCTTCGTGTGCACGACCGGACTTGTACACGATAGTGACGTCGTACTCCTGCAGACGTAGGCTCCACCTTGCCAGTCGTCCGGAGGGGTCTCTGAGGTTCGTAAGCCAGCACAGCGAGTGATGATCCGTCACTACTCTGAATGGACGGCCGTAAAGGTAAGGTCGAAACTTAGCAATTGCCCACACGACAGCAAGGCACTCCTTCTCCGTGGTACTGTAGTTTGACTCCGGGCGTGTTAGGGTTCGGCTTGCGTAGGCGATGACCTTTTCAATTCCCTCCTGCCGTTGGACGAGTACCGCGCCCAGACCGACGTTACTGGCGTCGGTATGAATTTCTGTTTCGGCTTCCTCGTCGAAATGTCCAAGAACAGGTGGTGATGCCAGGCGAAGCCGAAGCTCTGTGAATGCTGATTCTTGTTCAGCACTCCAAACGAACGGCGTATCGTCTCTAGTGAGTCTAGTTAATGGTTCGGCAATTTTCGAAAAATTGCCTATAAAGCGCCGGTAGTACGCGCATAGACCAAGAAACCGCCGCACACTTTTCTTATCGGCAGGAGTCGGAAAGGCTGCGACAGCGGCGGTTTTCTCAGGGTCAGGACGGACGCCTTCTGCACTTACGACATGTCCAAGGAACTTTAGTTCTTCGTAACCGAAATGGCATTTTTGCGGCTTTAACGTAAGGTTAGCCGTCCGAATCGCCTCAAGTACTTGTCGTAGTCGCTTCAGATGTTCGGAGAAGCTGGTTGAAAACACGACCACATCGTCCAAGTACACAAGGCAGCTTTGCCATTTTAAGTCAGTCAACACAGTGTCCATCATGCGTTGGAAGGTAGCTGGCGCAGAGCAGAGTCCGAACGGTAGCACCCGAAATTCGTAGAGGCCATCCGGCGTGACAAAGGCGGTTTTTTCGCGGTCGCGCTCATCAACCTCAATTTGCCAGTAGCCACTCTTTAAATCCAGGGAAGAAAAATACTTCGCTCGTCGTAGTCGGTCAAGCGAGTCATCAATACGCGGCAGCGGATAAACATCTTTTTTTGTGACGTTGTTGAGCTTTCTGTAATCTACACAGAAGCGAAGCGTACCGTCCTTCTTCTTAACCAGAACGACCGGTGAGGACCAGGGACTGTTCGAAGGCTGGATAACGCCGTCGTCGATCATTTCTTTCACTTGCTGCTTGATAGCTGCGCGTTCTGTCGGCGAGACGCGGTATGGCTGTTGGTGAATAGGTCTTGCGTCGTCGTAAGTGATTATCCTGTGCTGTGTAATTGGCGTCTGACTCACTTTAGACGACTGAGCAAAGCACGCCCTGAATTCAAACAATAGCTCTCGCAAGGCCCTCTGGTTCTCTTCTGGCAGTGCACTGTTCATGTCAACATCTATTACGGTTTGTCCATTGCGGCTACTGTCTTCACAGGCAAAACACTCAATGACGTCCTCCAAGGCTTCAGCGTAGGCGACCGCAGTGCCCCGGAAAAGGTGACGATGCTCATTGGTGAAATTTGTAATCATGACCTCGGCTGTACCGTTCCGAATGTCAATGATGCCTCGTGCCACAGAAATTCCAAGCGCCAGCAGCAGGGAGACGTTGCACTCTGCCACTGTTTCACCGTCACTGGTTCCTTCGGAAGTCACCTGAATTAGGATACTTGCACGAGGTGGTATTGTGATACTGTCGTCGGAAACACGGAGGGCGGTTGTACGGCGGTTGGAGTCCCTTGACGTAGCGTTGACTGTCGAAAAGGAAATGCAGCGTCGCCGTAGGTCGATTACGGCGCCATATTCCCGAAGAAAATCGAGGCCGAGAATTAATTCGCGGGAGCAGTCACGTAGCACGATGGAGCTGACCAAAAACGTGCAGCCTCGTATTTGTAGCCTGGACGTGCACAAACCAACCGGCGTTACAACATGTCCGCCAGCTGTACGTACATGCGATCCTGTCCAAGGCATTATCACTTTCTTCAAGGTACGTGCCAATTGTCCGCTAATAATCGAGTAGTCAGCACCAGTGTCTATTAAGGCAGTTAAATTGCGACCGTCGAGCAGCACAGGTATGTCCATTGAAAAGTCGCTCAGCTGGGATACAGGCGCCGGCGTAGTCGAATTTCCGTTGGTCCGATGTCGCGTCGATTGGAGGGCGAGGTCTTCATCACGTCGAGAATCAGCGGCCTCGCCTCGAAAGGTCGCTGGCGTTAGTTTTCCAGGCGAGGGCTCGGAGACCGTCCTTGCGGCCTTCGATTTCCGTTGCCTGAATAAGATGACGACCGCGGTGACGGTGAGCGCGACTGACGCCTGAGTGGGACGTTCTGCCGAGCGATAAAATCTTCAATTTCTGGTGGTCTCTGTCCAAACCGGGGGCGGGGTGAATTGGCAGGAAAACCCTGCAGCCCAAGTCGGCGGTACTGGCAGTCTCGGTAGAGGTGACCCGCTTCACCGCAGTGGTAGCAAAGCGGTCGTCGGTCGGGCATGCGCCATATGTCGGATTTACGCATGACGGGTCGAGTGTCTGCAAAATAAGGGACCACCTGTGCGGACTGCAGTGTGGCGTACGGGGTTGCGGCTGGTAGTGGGACTGGTGCAGGTGCGTTGTGTTCGAACGTGTCGGTATAAGTGGTGCGCTGGAAACCACTCACTGGGGATGGTGTCGTGGACGACGGAACGGTGCGTCTCAATACGTCTGCGTAGGTCACCCCTAGAGGTTCACTTGAAGTTGCGAACGCCTGAAGTGGTGCAGCAACCTGCGTTGGTGTCTCGCGGCGAGGTGTGCCGAGCGCATGCTGAACTTCGTCACGTATGATGGTGGCGATGCAATTCGTGGAAGGCTGCTGCTGCGCCTGGTTCAGCTGTTGCAGCTGTTGTAGCTCGTCGCGAACAACCGAACGTATCAGCTCGCGAAGCGCTCCCACGTCGGTCGGGAACGAGCCTAGCCCGGTGGTATAGGTAGCATTCACTTGCCGATCGTACTGGTTCCGCTGCTGCAGCGCCTTTTCCATGGCGACGGCTTCAGTGAGGAACTCCGCGACCGTTCTAGGCGGACTACGAATGAGTCCAGCGAAGAGCTGCTCTTTCACACCTCGCATCAAGTGTCGCAGCTTCTTGTCTTCCGGCATGGTTGGATCGGCGCGAGTGAACAGATGAACCATATCCTCCACGTATGTAGCCACACCTTCATTAGGCATCTGCATGCGGGACTGGAGGGCCCTTTCAGCGCGCTCTCGACGATCGAGACTCGAGTACGTTTCGCGGAGCCTGTGACAGAACTCATGCCACGACGTTAGGAGGCCCTTGCGGTTCTGGAACCATGTGCGAGCACCATCCAGAAGACTAAAGTACACATTCTTGAGCTTCGCTACTTCGTCCCACCCGTTGAAATCCGCTACGTACTCGTACTCAGCCAGCCAATCTTCCACATCTTCATAGAGGCCACCACGAAAGGGACTCGGAACACGTGGTTTTTGTAGCGTGTAATGAGTGGGTGCAGCTGCGGGTGCAGCGGTTGGAGCAGCGGCGGCTCCAGCGGTAGGGGAAGCGGTGACAGCAACAGTATTCTCCATACCAGTCGACGTACTTGTACTGTGAGGCACAAACTCGGGGGACAGTCCTCGAATCCTCCGACTGAAACGGTGTACCGGCGTAAGCTCTGGGTTTTGGGTCACGTTCCGGCTGCTAGAAGGAGTCTGTTGCATAGGGGAGGTTACCCAGCACCTCCACCATTAAAATGTCACGTTAAAGAGACAGGAGACGTTTTTAAGGCGTCCTCACAAAAGTCCGAAGAGCGGTCGGCTCAGCGCAGCCAAAAAAACAGAACAATGGCACGAGGGGAACTGCCACTTCGTCTGCCTCTTTTGCGCTGGCAGCTCAAGCGCGCGGCAATATATATATATATACGGGCTACACTACGGCGTCTCTCGTAATCTTATCGTGGTTTTGAGATTATAGTATTGCCGGGCGCGGACAAGTTCGGGAATATACGCATCAGTGGAATCGTACACAAAATATAAATATTTTCACCGGTGCCCGACGATTAACTTTGCTTTGAGCGTTTCGTGAAGAATGTTCCAATGTTCCTGCGTCGGGTATCGGAACGTCAATAATTTTCGTCGGTTTGTGAGTGACAAGAATTTGCGACGCAATGACTATACCTGGCCAGATGGTTTCCCGTCATACATTTTATCATACATATAAGGTGCAAGATAACGCTTTGTTGCAGTAAAAAAAAAAAAAACAGTCGTATTGCGAAAGCAATCGCTTAACGTTCAGCACCCCTGCCGTGTACCCTATGGTGCACTGCGCTTCAAGGGCCAAATGCGAGCTATTCGCGCTATTTTTAACTGTTCTCGCGACAGTAGCGCCGCTCCCCTTCTTCAATGCAATAAAATCTTAACGGTTAGCTATCTATTCAGGTTTAATCTAATTATGTTTCTGCATAAACAAATAAGAAATCAACTTTCTGCTAATATCATTGATCCTAAGATGTCAGTTAATACTAACACAACCAGGTTTGCGGCTAATAATAACTTTTTACTTCCTAAGGTTCGTAGTAACAATGGTAAATCTTTTCTCTTCTGTACCATCACCATATGGAATAATTTGCCCACTTCGCTAAAATGCAAAGTTTCTTTATTTTCATTTAAAAACTCATTAAAAGAGTACCTGTTAAATAGTTGATCTATATTCTTTGTGTTGTTTTATGCTGTATTATTTGTTTTTTTTATTCCATGCCTTTTTGTCTTCATTCTACTTTATATATTTTTGTTTCCACGATTCTAACAGCTGCTTGTGCTTTTACTATTTGTAGTCATCACCGAGGGTCCCGTTGCAGTCTTGTACTTTGGGACCCTCGTCTGTATATTTTACTCCCTGTAACATCCTTTTATGACATGATAATAAACTGATTGATTGATTGATTGATTGATTGATTGATTGATTGATTGATTGATTATGTGGGAATTGGTCAGCGAACTGCCGCTACACTGTCCAGCGCCGTGCGCAACACTGCTCCATGTTTTATCTTTTCATTTCCCTTGTTTCGCACGACTCGCGTGCCGCGCGTATAGGGAACGTTGCATGATATGCCGGTCGCCTGCTTTTCACCGCTCATTGTCGTCTGCTGTCCCGGTTTGCAAATGCGCGCCACGCATTCCGCCTTCTTCTTTCTACTCGGTCTCTCCCGCCGGTCTCGCTGTGTTGACCGCTAGACCGCGCCGACGACCCAACCCCCAAGCGAGGTTCCACCTGCTGAGGCATAATTGGCCTCTGGCCGCCACGCGAGACAAGTGTCCATTCATGCGTGCATCACGCGCCATGTCGCAGCTATTCCTATACATACGTCCCGCGGTGTCTCCGCGATGGAGGAAAACGCGGCGTCTTCCTGGGACATCGATCCAACGCACGAGTGTGCTCCTGGGCGGGACAGGTTTCTCTTGCTTGCTGTCGCTCTTGCCCCATTTGGTTGTCTCCAGTATTTCGGTCGTCCAGCGCGCGCTCGAAGTTTCCAACCCCAAGGCTTATTCGCTGGGCAGCTGGGGGGACACATCTGTCTCGCGCGACATCTTTCTGTGCGTTGCTCGAGCCAGGAAGCGTTGTACGCCGTATACGTTCCCACGCTGTTGGGATCGTTTTCCTCGGAAAAAGCCCACCAACGCGGCAGTTTTTGGGCGCGTTGGTAATCCATATTCAGGACAGCGGCGAGCGCACGGGAAACGTGGATGCAAAAAGGGGCAGGCGCACACACTGCAGGGTGCTACTTTCCAGCAAACCTATTCTTAAGATACCGCGGATGCTTTTAGCGTCGGCTAATCTGACCACATTAAGGCGCGGAAGTACCAGTGAAGCACGACACAACACGGTGGACACGTATGCCTTTGAGCCATATTTGTGGCGCGCAGATAGGTTTTTTTTTTCGTGCGTAGTATAATTTGGTTGTGCGCTCAGTCACGTAGCGTATGCAAGTTGAAGTGATGTTTCGTTTGGGTTACTAACTGACAAATTGGGCCATTAACTACGTGCATTGGTAACTGCATGTCGCATCGTTCACTACTTCGATAGTAACTGCAGTTGGTAATGGTTACGTTGATAATGCACTTTCGCTCGAAGGAATGTGGGTGAAAAAAAAAAGGAGGGCCTGGCCCTTGGGCAAGTTGGGATATGTCGTGTGAATTGAGCTGTTTAGCTGAGCACAAACGTAAGGAGCTGGAGAAGGCGCGACAGAAACTCGCTTACTATAGAAGTTTATATTGAGAACACATTTCATAGAAGCGAAAGGCGATCATGTCAGACTCTACGCGCGTGCATCCCATTGAATGTTGTCGATAAGATTTAACTGAGCGCACGTTTGTAATGGCGTTTTCGCCCATGTATTGGCACATCATTCCAACTTTTAGCCGTTGATGACGGAGCTCAGTGAATCTGTTCAAAACGCCCTCATCGCGGCATTCGATATTTTCAAGGCCAAGGAAGGGCCTTAGATGCCTTATATGTCTGTATAATTTTGTCTGTCTGACATGTGATGTACATTGTATGATGCAGCACATACACAAGGAGCAAATTTGTATATATCTTCCCTGATATTTTCATCATTTATTTTTTTTTATTTTATTTTTTGGCAAGAATGGTGTTATGGTTGCTGGATTTTTCTTTTGTTTTTCTTTGTTTTTTTTTCTTTTTGCTCGCGTCCATGTAATCTTCTGTGCTATTCTGGTATGAGGATGTTTCGTAAGAATGTATATATATGTTTTTATTACACCGTATTTGTTATTGTAATGTTAGCTTTTTGTTTTTATTGTTATACGCATCTTTGTCATTGTCCCACCTGCCTTGTATAGGGTTCACTGGCCTCGTCAAGCTGTCCATAAACAGCTTTTAGCCAGTGAACCTCTCCAGAACCTGTTTCTTTCTGGGAAAATAAAATGATTTGATTTGATTTTGATTTATAAAACGCGGAAATTGACGGCGGGCATGCCGAGGCGTCGGCGTAAGCACGAGTGGCGCAAAAAGTCATCAGCGCGTGATGACGCCACCATATGATGTCGTCATCACGTCGTGGGTCGCCGAAATGTGTGACGTCACTGTGACGTCGCATGTAGTGAAGTCAAAGTGCTGACGTCAGCACATTGACACCGTCGCTTGGTCAAAGGTAGCGATCCTGGCGGCAGAGAAAAATCGCCTCGTAGAAACCTTTGGAAGCGAAGCGCGAGAGGGTGAATACATCGACTGAAGAGCAAAGGTGAGCGACCGTTTTCGTCTTTGGGTCGTCTTATGCGAGGGCATGACGGACCCTGTGAGTTTTGCTTTGATTTCTTTCTTGTACAGAATAGCACCAGCGTTCTAGCGTTCATCTATAGACAGTTTTTTGTAACCGCTTCCCGTCGGGATGGAGCGGTACCTTCTGCGCACTTCCGCCTCAGTTGCGTGCACGAAATAAAAGAACAATTTGGCGCTATAGTGGATGGCTCCGAAAATTTCGACCATCTGGCGTCCTCCTACGTGCTACTGACATGGCTCTGTACTCGGGCCTCTCTCTGGCCTTTCGCCTCCATCGGAAATGCAGCTGGGATTCGACCCCGCGACCTGCGGGTCAGCGGCCGAGTACCTTATAGCCACTAGACCAGTGCGGCGGACTGACTTGCACGAAAGACTGGCGCTCTGTGCCGTGTGCCCAGTGGAAACCGCGCCGGCTTCAGCGTGTGTGACCTCAGCGGGAACGACCGCGCTTTCTCCGCGTGTTCGTGCGGCACGACTTTGTCTTTGTTGTGTATCCCTAACGTCAGCGCACTCCTTCCTGTTAGCCGCCGTAGCTGGTTGTTTCGCACGTTAGCAGAGCCCCGTGTCGTGTCAAAAAAAAAAAAAAAGGCACGCAACGAGAGCCCCGGTTGAATATCGAGCAGTTGGTGCGCGCACTCCTAGTCACTGCCCACTCTCGTGCGTAAAAATAATAATTAAAAAAGTGCCGCCATATCCACGAAGTGAATGATGATGAGTGGGCGAAGCTCTGGAGGAAAACCTGGTAAACCAGGAATCTTCCGTACATTTTGCCTACTCGATTTTATTACAATGCTCCCCCTAGCGTACGTCGCCGCACTAAATCGAACGATTGCCTTCCACCAATGACACGTGCCATATGTGACATCATTCCTATTTTATAACATCTCGCATCTTTCATCATCAACTACAAGTACCGCCGTCTAGTTTATAACATCTTGCATCTTTTCATCATCAGCTACAGGTCCCGCCATCTAGTGAGCACTGAAAGAACTAAACGAGAGGTGGCTACATGCAGGAGACGGTGCCGCCATCTAGTGAACACTGCAAGAACTAAACGAGAGGAGGCGACATGGATGGATGGATGGATGCTATGAGCGTCCCCTTTATAACGGGGTGGTGACAAGTATGCCACCAGGCTCGACAAAAAAAAAAAAACACCTTTTTTTCTTTTTATGTTGGCCTAATGCCTCTACTTCGATAAATTCTATCTTAATGGAAAAAAAGGTAAATTTTTAGCTTAAGTTCTCTGCCATTTACGGCACACTGTCCATATTTTATTTTTCCAATATTTATTTTTGTCCTTTCTCTCTAATTTTCTGCCACCAATACTCTAACCGTCTCTTACTTATTTCAATCGCGGGTGTGTTCAGCTTTCCATTGTTGTCCCTAAAACCCAAGGCTTCCTGTAGGCTCGTGCCCAAACGTACACCTGGGTGGATATCTCCACATTCAATCAGAACATGCTCCGCCGTTTCCTTATCTTTCCCGCAGCATGTGCATTGTTCTTCTTCTTTACTGAATCTTGCTTTATAACTACGCGTTCTAAGGCAACCCGATCTCGCTTCAAACAGTAAAGCGCTTCCCCTTGAATTATCGTAAAATGCCTCCCTCCTTATTTCATTTTTGCCCTTTCGGTAGTTACTCAAAGCCGGTTTTTTCTCCATAGCTGCCATCCAGTAAATCCTCTCCGCCTCCCTGACTTTTCCCTTAACGCTCTTTGTTGACATACGGCTTACAATACCAGCCGTATACTTACTAGTGAGTCTTCTAGTTCTTTTTCTCCACTGTGTGTCCACGCTCTTCCTATACAAATAACGGAACACCTTCTCTGCCCATCTACTCTCCTTCATATTTCTTAGCCTTTCTTCGAACCTTATTTTGCTCTGCGCTTCCCTCGCCTCAAAACCTGCCCACCCCATATCGCCCTTTACAGCCTCGTTTGTCGTCTTCCCGTGAGCACCCAACGCGAGGCGTCCCACAGTCCTTTGATTTACATCCATTCCCGCTTGCACCTCTGCCCTCATGCACACCACTGAGTTCCCAAAAGTAAGCCCTGGAACCATTACACCCTTCCACAGACCTCGAAGCACCTCATACCTATTGTATCCCCACAACGCTCTGTGCTTCATTATTGCCGCATTCCTCTTTCCTTTTGCTGCCGAGGCTTTTTCCTGTACCTCCATGTATCTATCACTCTCATTTACCCATACTCCAAGGTACTTGTATTCACTTACCCTCGGTATTTCTTGGCCTTGTATGGACACCGTCTGATCACAGGGATCATTGAACATACGGGATCATTGACATACGGGAGACGGTACCGCCATCTAGTGGACACTGCAAGAACTAAACGAGAGGAGGCTACATAGAGGGGACGCACAGCCCACGCCTTAAGGAGCTTCGCTCCTAAAAACGGATACGCGTTGCACTCGCCGTTCTCGAGTTGCAGTGCTTTCTCGCCGGCGTGCATTTAGGTTTTCCCGAGTGTTTTACAGATGGATATGTGGGAGTTAACGTCCCAAAACCGCCATATGATCATGAGAGACGCAGTAGTGGAGAGCTCCAAAAATTTCGACCGCCTATAAGGTTCTTTAACGTGCGTCCAAATCTGAGCACACGAGCCTACCGCATTTTCGCCTCCATCGAAAATGCAGCCGCCGCAGCCAGGATTCTAGTCAGCAGCCGAGTACCTTAGCCACTAGACCACAGTGTTGGGGCTTGTTTACGCGACTGTAAATGTTTGCACGTGGAAATGGGTGTGGTGCAAACGAAGGGAATTCGCTTCACACATCTGTGGTAATTTTTTGTCCATATTGGAGAATCAACATATTTGCACGGCGCAAGACTACGAGTATATAGTTACGACGTAACTACAGAAGGGACAAGGACAGAAAGAGCGCTGACTTTAACTGAACTTTTATTAGCGAAAATGCTAAGTTATGTCGCGAGTGTATGTTTCCAGTGTTTTCGCTAACAAAATTTCAGTTGAAGTCAGCGCTGTTTCTGTCCTTGTCTCTTTTTCTGTAGTTACGTCGTAACTATTCGTAGTCTTGCGCTGTGCAAATGTGTTGATTACCAATCACCAACTAGCCCAAGCATCTGTCTTACCATATTCGAGCACACACTATGCGGCACATAGCCGGTAACACTATGGTATCCATTTGCGAAGGAAGCATGCATGGATAAATTGTTGAAGAAGTGTGTAAAGAGAGTTTTACTTCAATACACGCTACCGAAAGACGCATGTTCACCCTGCCTTTAAGTCTGGTTAAACGAGAAGTCGCGCCCACTGCTTGTCTGTTTTAATCTGAACAGACAAACGGGTGCTCTCTAGGGCAGGAGAGCAGCTTAAAAGTCCCCTAAACAACCTCTGATATACGGACGAGCCCGTTGTTCTCTACCGGTGTTTCCAGCCTTTGCGGCACGATTCGTCGTGGCAGCAAACTGCTCACGTGATATTAGGACAAAGTATACGCTCGCAATTGTTACAATATACAAGATGTATCTGTTGTGAATAAACCCTGCTTTGCTGTGCAGTCGCATTCCCTGTCTGCCATGTCCTGCCTGACTATCGTGCGCGATAAGTTTATCTCGCTTGGTTTTCTGCGTTTCTCATTGTGCAGGCATGCAGCGTGCAGACAAAACGCGCGAAATCCTGACTGGCTGAGCACGTGTAGTGCTAACATTTCACGTGTTTTATGAATAAATAACTGGCGAGGTGGGGACATCGTTTGTAGGAAGTCTAGTGAAGGCGAGAAAAATAAAAAGCTTCTGTCTCGCCTTTTATCTCGGTGTTGTCTATAGGGGTCTTTTAAGGCCCATCTCGGTGCGTTTATCAAGTTATTGGGCCTTGACTCCCTGAATGTCGACGCGGCAGATGCTTGCGAGATGGAAATGAAAGGAGTAGTTATCACGACCGATTCCCAAAACACCTCACTTAACTCTGCACAACCAGATGGACAACGGGGATGTGCTTTCTATCACGCTTTCGCGCACCGTGGCGGAGCGTGTTGCTCGGCTGCGGACGCCAGTGTCGCGGGTTCGATGCCCGCCACGGCGCTCATATTTCAATGGAGGCTAAACAACAGAGGCCGTCGTATCGTGCGATATGCGAGTGCTTGTTAAAGAACGCCGGATAGCCGCCCCTCGCACCGAGCGTTCGACTCGGTGAATACGGCGTCTCTCAATCGTATCGCGATTTTGCGATGCAAAACCTCTCGCTCTCTGGATTTCGTGCCGACCGGTTGTGCCCCCGCCATCTCCGACGACAGCGCAGCTCTGGCCGACTGGGCTCGCCCTATACGCCATCTCCTGACGCCGACAAGGCCAACAATCAGTATTGGTGCCCCGTCCTCGGACTCCTGCGACCGTGTCCATCTTTCCTGTCTTCTCCTTACTTCCGTATGTCGCTGCCCCTGCGCCATGCACGCTATCTCCTTCCGCTCTCTCTATCTCTATGCCTTTTAATCCCTCCTTACCCCCATCCCTCTTGAGCCTCGTGTTGAGGTGTCGCACTCTGATGCAGACAGATAAAGGGCTCACTTTTGTCTTCTTTTCTCTTTAAAAATCACATAAAAGATGCAAAACCGAACATATTATAACTATTTCGGTCATGTTTCGAGGACGCAGATGCGTGTCACTTGCCCGCCGAAAGCGATCGTTTTTTATCACTCTCTCCGCCTGCGTCGTCGCGTTCCCGCGATTACGTTGGTGCCGGCGTCCTCGCGATTACAGACAGCAGTCATCTCGCACGCGCTCCTATGATATCTCTGTTTGCACGCCGGCGATTTCAATTGTTCGTTCTACCCATCCCGCCTCCTCTTTCTTTTTCACTTTTTTTTTTGCCGTCGCGCTTGTTTATATTCGGTGGGCAACTCTACAACATTGGGTACACGCTAGTCTACCGATCAGTGTGCGGTGATCGATTCGCACGGAGTCCATCGCTTATCGAGGATCGCTCCAGGTAGAATACTCTTGTGCGGGTAGCGGTGTGAAATGCAAGGTCTACGTCCCTGCTCATCGTCAGCCTTATATGCGGCTATTGTTTTTGTTGCTGAGATCATGTCGCAAGTTATAACTTGAGCGATGTTTCTTTTTCTTTTCTTTTTTATCTTTCTCATACGTAGGTACACGCGGAAAGGCTGCACTCTGGTGAAATGTCGCTGATTTGACCATGCAACCCCTTCCAATGGATCATATGCGAAATTGCTTTGTGCTCTGGCAACACTGTGCATTTTGAGCCCGCCGCCATTTTAATGTGGGCGAGCGGTCGACGGCAACGCGTTCGCTAGTACGGCCGTACGACTCCTGAACACTTGCTTCACTGCGCTGAGCTACTGCGATGGCCACAGCAAGACGTTTCCCAGTGCCCGAACATGTGATGTGGACAAACTGTATAGAAATCTTGCCACACCTTGCCACTTGTATGTCATTGCATCTTTCGGAAAGCGGTGGAAGGATACCTACAAGATATAAGCAAACAAACATTCAGTGCGACGTCACGAGCTAGGTTTCTCTTAGCTGTTCAAACGATTTGTATACAAACACAGGCACTATCACAAATTCTTCTCACAGAGAATAGAGGTCACACTTATATGTGCATTGCAGGACTAATGATGCACTTCTAATGTGACACCCTCCCCCTCAGTTTTTACTGTGCACACTCCCGTTTCCTAGCAGCCTCTCCTAGATATGGCTCTTTACAGCAAGCCTTAAGAGGCATTGGTCACTTGCGGACACTTGGGAGAATTTAAATCAGTTATTTTTTATATCTATGTAGCTTCAAAGGTTTCTAGGAGCTGCGAGTGTAAAGCAGCCAAAATGCTGAATCCCATACAACTAAGTTATGGCTGTCTCCACAGCTGTATGTTTTATAATGCAACATGAAACATTTTTCAAGTGAGGTGAGTTGCAACACAAAAAAACAGCTGCAATACAACTGAGCCAAAGAAACTAAAATTCAGAGAATGAATCCCGTATTACGAACAAATAGGATTGCCGCGCTCGGAACTCATGCAGAACATCATTCAGTCAAGCCCTGGTGATACTCATTGTGCCAGTTTTCGAAACCTACGGCAGTGCGCCCCGCTATCTTTTCGGTTTTATTTCGTTGATAAAGGAAAATTAGTAAGAGAGGCCCCAATGAAAAAGTTGCGTCCGCGCACGTTGGGGGAATGGAAGTTAACTGCCTGAGCAGATACTTTTCTGTTCTAAAGTGGGCATAGCCCTTATCTTCCAAATGACTGGTTTATTGCTGCGCGGTGACCGTACTTGCGGACACAACGGAGCTTGAACGCGGAAAAGCAACCGAGCTGCCTTTCTAGGATGCGTGTACGGCATGTTACTCGGAGTAGTGGAAGCTCTGCACGTCTCTGTGCGCGATCACCTTCAAAAATAACATTTCTACGTCGTCTACCTACATGGTGTAATCTCGTCACAAAAAAGCCCGTCCTAACAGTTCGGTTCTGTCACACCCCACCAGCAGTGGCGGACTCTCTATTCGACTGCAAGGAATCACTGGGGCTCTTCGATTTACCATCTCAGACTCACCGCGGATAGTCCGCGGGTAGTTCGAGGCTTCCCCGAAGTCATTTTGCCGCACAGCTTCTCAGCGAGTTTGAGACGGTAAATCGAAGAGCACCACTGTTGTGTAGAGGCCCGACGTAGTGGAAACACCTAGCCGCAAAGCTGACAAACCTATAAAAACATGGCCTGTCCGCGTAACACAGAAAAATGGTTAGTCCTGCATTGCTCTCGTGCAGCCCGCGCACCGCGGAGATACATGCATCCTAGACTGTGCCTATAATGCTTGTGCACGCCATACCCTGTTTTGCGTTTAAATGATCGCTGCAAAATCGTAATTCATGCCACATACCTTGCTCCCATCGCTGTCTGTGACTCCGCGCTGCTTGCACAGCGGTACACAGCAGTGTACTGGCATTTCGCCAGCAAAAAAATCTGACTGCGACAGTAGAAGCGTTGAAACGCGTACGTTCGCATGTGGGTCGTTCGCGCGTAGTGGTCAAGCCTCGCCAGCATCAATATGGCGGATATGGTACCTGCTGCGTTCAGTAGATGGCGCTGTTAATTTCGCATATTGCCTATTGTACCTGTATGCTGTATATCGAAAACTATTCTAGAGATCGACAGCCGGAAACACAGAAACATTTGGCAGGACTATTAAAACGGTTACTCACAATTGAAAGATGTGTATGATTTATTTTTATTTAACCGGAAGCTGATATGCTGACCCGCAGGTCGCGGGTTCGATTCCCGGATGCGGTGGCTGCATTTCCGATGGAGGCGGAAACGTTGTAGGCTCGTGTGCTCAGATTTGGGTGCACGTTAAAGAACCCCAGGTGGTCGAAATTTTCGGAGCCCTCCACTACGGCGTCTGTCATAATCATATGGTGGTTTTGGGACGTTAAACCCCACATATCTATCTATCTAACCGGAAGCTGATATTGTTATTTAACCGGAAGCAGATATAAATGAAATGGGAAAAGGGGGCAGGACGCCTGCCTATCAAGAACAATAATTACAGCGATCTAAGGCAAATAATAAACAAAACAAAAACGCGTGAAACGTACTTTAACGAAAGCGAAGCTTCATAGAACATGGCATGAAATAAACTTTTAGAATTCACTCAGGATGACGAATCACGATTGCATCTTTTATAGTTGATTGTTCGGCCGCATCATCCCTGCTGTTACTATACCGACCCAGAGCCCATCCTTATCTTCCGGTCACGCAAATCTAAACTTGTATATGTAGTAATCATATAGACTAGTTTGGGACCTGAATTCACAAAACGCATCGCAACACTCGATGGAATAGCATGAGCTTCCACAACAAGGTCGACAAGCTGGCTATTTTCATAATATCGTAAGGTATGTGTTTGTAATTAAAGTTCTTGTTGGGCTAGTTTGTGCTGTATCTCAGACGTCATAATTGTGCATGTATGTTTCTGCCAAGACATCAAGAATCGGAGCATGCGCGAAGTTCGTAATAAGGGGAGAAAAAGTACAATCGTTTCACGCATTCATAGAACAATGTACGAATTAAAACACGTGGCTAATAGACGTTCACAGCGGATGTCCTCTTTACAGTAAATAAGCTTCACACACTTTGCTTGCGTATGTGCAGAAAGCCGTGGCATTGTACCATTGAGCACAGCAATAATCGTTCTCGTTGTGCAAGGGACGTATAGTTGACACGCATGATCCCATTCAGTTGTGAAAGTACATGCACGTAAGCCGATCTCGGCGCTGCATCAACGTGCGTCCATATATATGTGAACACCAGGCAGTAGTCATGTCTAGTTGCACATCCAGACTGTCGGTATATAGCGTCTGTTTTCGCGGAAATTTCAATTATCTTCGCGAGCAACAGCGAGCTAATAACCAGTGAATTGATCAATGCTTATGGCGCATAAGGAATAGATGATGCGTCAGCCACCCTTTGATCTTGCTGCGTGACGAGGAATTTATTTTTTTATATTTTTTCCAATTTCTTGTTTCTTTTTTAGTAATAGTATGTGGGGTTTAACGTGCCAAAACCACCGTGTGATTATGAGACTTGTTTTTTTTCTACGTTGAGAATTGATTGATTGCTGTAGTCATTGTTCTAGACATACATGCGCGTTCCCCGCTGTCTTGTGCATTTATATGTGGGCTTCCTTTTCAATGCATCTTTCATGTGTGAGTCAGTGTCTTTGTCCTGCCATTTCCCTGCACGTGTTTTAGTCGACGTGCGCTATAAAATAGCCTGTCGGTGCCGTCGCCCCGCCTTTGGAGCCCATCACAATATTAGTCATCACAAAGCTGGCTTGCCACACAGTGCATGATTTGTTTACCGAGTCGTATAGGTTTCAACTTACGTGTGCAGCGCTGTACTACCCCGGGGCAGTATGCGACGCCAGGCATTTTTTTTCAACAGTTATCTGGTGCGATTGCGCACACTTTCGACGTTTTTTTTTTTGTCAGGTTTGATCATCGTCGCACAGCACGTGTTTCTTGTTATTTTTATTATTCTTCGCGGTCTACAACCCGCGCGCACCTATAGTAAGCAACACGGCTAGCGTTAGCTGTACCATGTTCTTTGGGCTGTGTACTGAAACGAGTGGTTCTCCCGGGGGCTGCGTTGGGTTTAGTGTGGATCACTTTAGGTACCTGGATTATCGTCTCCTGTCGTCGCTTGGCGTCACGATCGAAGCACTAAAGTAGGTCAAAATAAGGCGCCCCCTCAATCGCTGGGGAAGGTTTCTTTTCCACCTGTGGACAGTCTGCACGTTTGGAACGGCGGTGCATGCTTGCTTGTCTGCGCACGTCAAGAGAGAGAGAGAATAAACATTTATTAATGCCGTGAACGTCGCGTCTGTCCGAGCCAGCGAAGCGATAGCGAGACGCCGGAAACGAAGATCTACGCAGGAGAGAACCGGAGGCGAAGCGCCGCCAGCGAACGCGAGGTGACGTCACCTCAGACGCATGCCGAGCGGCAACAAAAAAGACGGGCGAACCGGCAACTTCGACTCGGCCAAACCAAGCGTCGACAGAGGCAGGACAATCCTCATCTCTGCTACGCAGTTTGTACTGTTTTCATTCTGTTCGTGTGTATTATAAACCTCTATGGTGTTGGACTATTTGAGTAATAAAGTGAAGCTCTCGGGCGTCCGTTCGTGCATTGCAAGGTCGCCGTTGTTTGCTGCCGCCGGCTTATCCGGTACAGCGAATGAGAAAGGAAGAGAGCGAACGCTGGGTCGTCAGTATACCACAAGCCTACAGCCGATACACAAGCCGCTGGCCCCTACGTCACTCGAGTTTGCTCCTCGGTCGGAGCTCGTGCCCATGCAGGGCTGGCACTCGCATTGCGGCATGGATACGCTTGTCGTCGCGGTGTTGTGGGTGTCTCGCTTGCTTCGCGACGCTTGCAATGCACCGAGTGGTGTGCGTATACCACTGGCAGCTTTCGTGTGGCAATATTACGTTGCTGTAACTGAGCATAGCCGCAACTTCAAAACACAGTTTGCCTTGTCCCTCGAACGCGCAGATGCGATCAGAATCCGCATGAGGCAGCATTATCGCGGCCGCTGAATCAAAGCGCACAATCCAGTGGCCGTGGTATTATAATCGTCGGTGAATTATTTTATATTTCTTTCATTCGCGTTGTCGAGTGGGTTCTCTGTTCTGGGCCTCCTGTGCCATGCGAGCCTTTCCCGCTGTTTAATCCGCTGTAGTCCGCGTGTTTGCTGCTTCGGCCGGTCTGTATATAGTTGAAGGGGTCGACCCGGAAAGGACGGCCAAGCCGAATTCCGGTGCGTCCGACCGTGTGCGCTTGGGACGCATCTCGGGGAGGGAGTCTGATCACGCACCCCTTCTGTCGCGGCACGCTTGCCTTGGCAGGCGTTGCATGGTATCTGAATATCTATGCCTCGTGGCAGCGGCCGAATGTGTGTTTACTGAGGAAGGATACCGCGTTTCAGTTCTGTGCGTACCCCAGGTGGTCAAAATTTCCGGAGCCCTCCACTACGGCGTCTCTCATAATCAAATGGTGGTTTTGGGACGTTAAACCCCACAAATCAATCAATCAGTTCTGTGCGTATGGCATACTGGAAACAGTCGGCAGCAGTTAACTATCGCAAGAGCTGTAGGGATGGACATTGGTGCGAGCACAATGTAATTCCACATTGCACAGCTGTACTCTAAACGTTTCTTTCTTTTTTTTTTTAATGGGCACCGTGGTTTCCAAATGCGAGCGTACCGCCAAAGTGACGGAAGTAGCAACCAAAACGAGAATTTCGTAGCTATTCACTAATACCTTGGATACGGTTTAATGTTACGTTCATCAAAACTAAAGCGAGCGAATAAACAGCCGCAGGCGTCCATTTGTTTTCATGGGCCAGGGTGCACCGGCGACACCGGCGGTCACTAAAACATGCCGCTGCTGATTCAGGTCACCCTCCTGACATTTTATCTTTCGACAAATGTCAAGATCCTTGCATATCGGTGAAAAAAGGCAGCTTATTTAATGAGAAAGCTTAGACGGCGTATACGGGCTTTCCCCAAGCGGGCATTGAACTACTGGCTGTTGTAAAGCCATGGCTTTACTTGCCATTTCGGTGGCATCGCATCCGTGTTTATTTATCTTAGCCATCTAAAACTCCTCATCAAACGCGAAAATAGGCCATCGGCGTCCCGCACCGTCTGCACGAATGATGAAAAAAAGAAATGATTATAGATGCCCTCTACACCTGGCGTCTAGCCGAGTGTCCTTCAAAACCCCTTTTTGGGTAATAAAGTTTCACCACCACCATCTCTTGCTGACGCCATCTTATGACGTCGGGATAACGTGACGTCACATGTTGACGTCACCACTTGACACTGTCGCTTGGCTAAAGGTGGGCCGATCGGGAAGGCAGTGCAAAACCAAGCGAGGTGCCGGATTTCGTACGGGGAGACAAGTACAGAACTAAGTTAGGTGCATGCAGAAAACCTTCGGAGTGTGTGTGTGTGGGGGGGGGGGGGGAGCAATACATCGTTTAAGAAGGATATTGCCGTACTCCTTGCTCGATTTTTGTTATCGCTCCATTACACGTGTTATAAGTGCTGCTTTGCGCAAACCGTGCCGATTGACTAAGAACAATCGAGATAATCTTAGCACCTTGCGATGCAATTACGCTCACAGTGTGGACAACACAGATTGTTCTGGAACTTACGGGGCCGTTAGTTATAAGGCTAAAATATTCGAGGGCGCACGTATGAATGCCGACGCGCATCACAGCTTGTCATTTGATCGAAGGCGGATGATGCTCTGTTCGCCGCTATCAGTTGTAATGTGTATCACAGTAATCCGACTTTCCGTTCATCGACCGTTCGCCCAAAGGATTTTCCAAAATCCGTCTCTGCCTTCGTCAGCGTCACGAACCCGTGACAATATGTGCATGGCGTGGGTCTTCCAGTCGTTTTAGGTGAGTGCATGTAAGGAATCGCGGGAGTTTTATAAGTGTGAATACACTTTATAAGCGACCCCAAACCATCCACCGCCGTCGGCGGCGTCCGCAGTCTTCTCTCTATCTTTAAAAGAAAGAGGACTTGGCGGGCCGCAGCGCGACGCTCTACCGAATAAGCCACGGACGCGACGCTGATAGTCCCCCTTCGCTCGCTCCTCTGCTCTCCTCGCTCGCTGCAGCTGCGCGCGCACCCCTCTCTCTCGCGCGCCCGCCTTCTCTCTCAGTCTCCCGTCGAGAGCGGGTCGTGAGGGGGAGTAAAGTTAAAATCCGTTGGCATTCGCCAGTGAGTTAACGTAAACTCCCCCGTGGGATCAAATTGCGATTCCCAGGAACCATTACAGCATAAAGGCACCATAGTGTGATTAATAAATATAATAGTGCGAATTAATAAATACACCTCATAGCATCACCCCGTGTATTCGCACTTAACCATGTTCACCCTCGGGGAAATGCTTGGGAGTTTTTTCGAACCAGCCCTTCGTCGCGTAACACTTTGACACTGAGGTGTCGTCGGACTCCACGGGATGCAAGGCGCGCTGGCCTTCCCTGCCCATACTATTTCGAGATAGACGCTTCGTTCACATGGCAAATGTTTCAAGTGTGGTTTGGTCAAGTGTTTGTTTTGAGAGGAAGCTAACGGTTCCGCGTCATGTTACAGTCTCTCGCGATAGGAAGGTTATTGCGCGTCTGTCGACTCACCTAACTTCCCGGGGGTGTAGTGGCACGTTTCGGAATATTGAAAATCTATATTGCACATTCTTTTCTTCTTTGTTGGCTGTTACATGCTACAACGATCGCCCCCTATAGATGACGCACTCTGCATCCTTTCTCTCTATTCTGAGCCTTCAATTCGTTGCGATCAAGCGTACATATTCTTTGTGGGCTCTTACCTCGGCGGGCGTACATAAACTTGCTGGAAAAGATTTGTTAAACATGCTGCTTGTTGGCACGGCTTCGTTTAGACAGCTTCCTCAGACACTAGGGATCGCAGATTAAAGGACACCAATTAGAATGAGTGAAGCTTTCGTGATACAGCCCTCTCCTCTGTGGTTTTTTTTTTTTTTTTGATGTGGCGCTGTGGTAGTTCTTGTTTGACACAGGCGAGATGACCTTCGAATCGCGCTCGACTGCACGTAAGCTCTTGCGTTTTCTGAACGCGGTGTAGTGACCCATGCTGCTTCCACACAACACGTTGACCGCACTGCAATAGTGTTCTTTGTCTTCGCTGCTTTCCCCGCATGGAACATGTCGTGCATCGTTTCGAACTGGGCAGGCCGACCTTTGCCCCTAAAGCAACAAAGCTCTGCCTTGACCGCTAGCGGCGCCTATACAACGCACTTCTCGGCAGTGGAGTCCATCGGGCGTGCTGTTCTTCTCGGAGAAACGTCAGTGCCGCGACATTCTTCCATAAGAAATAACTGAAGTTTTCGGCTCTCGTAAGAATACGTTTACAACTTTTAAGTTCAGCTAGGGCAAACACCGTACCGCACGCAAACTGGGGGGGGGGGGGGGGGGGTTATCTCTGACCAATGGTATCCCGGACGTATACGTTGCCGGTCTCGAACGACGGACGCACGAAAAAGTCATTGCGAGATCGCCCGCCGATGTTCCGCTGCTTCGCGGCTGTATACGTCCCGACCGCCGCGGCCATTGCCACGCTGCCCGCCCCGAAAGAAAAGAGCAGAACGGAAGAGGGGGTGCCCTAATCGAGCGAGTTTTGTGGGCGCACACTGCGGGGCACGGCGAGCCGCAAACGATGCGTTGCCGCAGCACTTTCGCCGTCGCCTTGCTATGCTATAGCCTGGGTGTAAGAAACTTCGGTGGGAAAGCAGCCTTCGTGGCAGGGGATGGAATCGACCCACGCTTGAGTTTACGAACGCTGCCAGCCCAGTTACTATAGGCCCTATGTGCACTGGTGGCCATTTTGGGTAGTAAGCACGAACCGGACGTTAGTGTTACGATAATGATAATTCTTCCGGTCCCAAAGCCAGGATATGATTATGAGATATGCCCTAGTGGAAGGCACCGAAATTTCCCACCACCTGAGGCTTTTTGAAGAGTCTGAAACCACCCTCGTAAGTTCTCTCCCGGCTTTTTCTAATCTTTGCGGCACAATCCGTGACCCCCAGCTGTTTGTTCACGAGGCGTCGGGATTAAATAGGCTCTTGATTTGTCGATATATACGACAAATATCTGTTGTCAATCGTCGCCCACCGTGACATGCTCGTTCAATATTGTCTCGCTTGCCCCGTCGCGGTGGTATAGTGGCTAAGGTACTCGGCTGCTGACCCGCAGGTAGCGGGATCGAATCCCGGCTGGGGCGGCTGCATTTCCGGTGGAGGCGGAAATGTTGTAGGCCCGTGTGCTCAGATTTGGGTGCACGTTAAAGATCCCAGGTGGTCGAAATTTCCGGAGCCCTCCACTACGGCGTCTCTCATAATCATATAGTGGTTTTGGGACGTAGAACCCCACCAATCAATCAATGAATCAATATTGTTTCGCTTGACTATAGTGCGCGATGAACTGACTTCACTTCGTTTTCTGCGTGACTTCGCAAGTGTTGACAACAGCGTGTAGTCGAAAAGAGCAAAACCCAGACTGGCTCGATGCTTAGTTTTAATATTTTCACGTGTTTTCTTAAAACATAAAGTAACGTTCTGATAATCTCGACAGAAGCAGCTTATCTATCGGCTTGTGGATCTCAGCGCGCCGGGTGTTTATCGTCCCAGTGACCCGGGCGAGGCGTGGGTCCGTCGAAAGGGGCATCTTTAATTAAGATCGAAGATGGCATTCGGGGTCGCGAAATACGGTCTCGGAGGAGAGATGCGGAACAGCCGTATTCATATAGGGCTGCATATGTAAAATATGCATGCACCATTCATTGAGCAATCGTGTAACTTTCTTGCAGCTTATCACTTGTGTTATTATAGAGAAGAAGTTGTACCGATGTAATTTGCGGTGGTAACACGCGCCCGCTGCAGGCCCGCGATGACAATGATGACGGGGAAAGCTGTCGGTAATACGAGAATCGCGGAGGCTTATGATCGGGAGCGTCGAACC
Source organism: Rhipicephalus microplus (assembly GCF_043290135.1). Taxonomy (NCBI): domain Eukaryota; kingdom Metazoa; phylum Arthropoda; class Arachnida; order Ixodida; family Ixodidae; genus Rhipicephalus; species Rhipicephalus microplus. Next base: position 8,796,985 of record NC_134706.1, on the reverse strand, counting down.
TTATGGTACGGTCACTCGCGACATGAAGGTTATATCGCGCTAGCGTCGACCTGCCTAACGGCCCAAGGGCATAGTAGCACGTCTTGGTAATGTAACAATCAAGATTGCGCATTCTTCTCTCCCTTGTTGGCTGTTCCATGCTGAAACAATCGAACTGTCTTTCTATTTTGAGCCTTCCATTCGTGTAGTGTATTCTTCGTGGGCTGTTTATCTCCACAGGTGGCGAAAGAGCCCGGAAAGATTGGCTAAAGCTTGTGTATGGCACTGCTTTGTTTAATCGGCTTCCTAACAAAGAAGTGATCGCAGCCTAATAACAGCACAAAGAGTGAGTAAATGCTTGCGTGATACCACCCTCTCCTCAAAAGAGTATTCTGGGACGTGTCGCTGTTGCAGTTCTTGGTCGACGCTCGCGCGGTAACCTCGATTTCGCGCGCGACCGTACATTGGGTTGGTCGCTCCAGAGCGCTCTCGCGACGCTCCTACCGTCCGGCCGATTGAAATCGAGCGCTCCGATTACGTTCGGCTGGTTCTTCCAGAGCACCACCACGCTCCAGCTCGGAGTGCTCCGAGGAGCTCTCAACTTGGACTTCGGAGCGCGACACGTCCCTCCGATACCTTGTATTCTCTGCACCAGAAGATGCAGTGACGTGCATCCTCTTCCGGTCTCCGGGTGCCCTGTCGAGCGGCTGCACGTTCGGCTCGAACACGCGTTCTCGGGCTCGGATCAAGAGCGGACACATTGCTGTTGTAATGTGAGCTAGAAGCGTGGTGACGCCCAATCGAATGTACGATTATTTTTATGCACTTAAGAGTGCAACACAGCCATACGCACTGCAACCCTTCCAATTGTTGTTGGCTGTTGTTACAGGGGAAAATTAACGGCCAGATTCGGTGTCTTATGATCGCCCCAGAAACATGTCTTGTTGCCGCTTTGATTTTACAGGTCTGCTAATTCTGGAGCTATGTCGACTTGATATTTAGGCGGATTCATGAATGCTTATAGGAAAAAAAAGCTGCAGGCTGTTCGCCGCGGTAGAGTAGCTGTGATGCTCAGCTGCTTACTCGAAGGTCGCGGGTTGGATCCCGACCGCGGCTGTCAGATTTTGATGGAGGCGAAGTGGTAGAGGCCCATGTACTGTGCGCCAGTGCACGTTAAGAAAAAAAAAACTGATGGTTGAATTTTGCCGGAGTACCACTACAGTGTCCCTCCTGATCGCATTGTAGATTTGGGGCGTAAAACCACAGATATTATCTTAATCAGGAAGCCGCAAGCTTAATCTGGTGAAACAGTGAGGCAGCTACGCGGCACGAGTTAGCTGGAGGTTGGCAGCCGGTGCGCTGTGATGACAAAACAGCTTTTTAATGCAGCGAAATTGATTCGTACTGACCACTGCCCGGGCTTATGGCATCGGCTGTGGGCCTTTGGGCCGTGAAAAAAATAAACTGGTCTCGAGTGGCATACGAATTCGAACACAATATACGTGTTAATATTTTTTTTAATGAAACGGTCGGTTGCACACCTAAGCTGATGTCCTCGACATTGCATTCCGCACATCAACCAGAGACTTCAACGGCCCCTACACTACCCCGAGTACCAAAAATGAGGCAGTGGTTTCGTCTTTCCCTTCGTTATCCTTCCTGCATGCGCTGTCTCCTCCTCTCCACTGATTTATTAAAACGTGTGGGCAATGTCATAAAACGTGTGGACAATGTCGGCAATAAGCGTTGGGCCTACCAGGATCTCGCGTTTTTTTTTTGGTATTTAGTGACGTTAATCACCCCGTTGCGCCATAAAACGAAGTGAAATCGTGTGATTGCTTACGACATTCGTTCTAGACAACACAGCGCGGGCGTGCGACTGCATGGCAAACCGTGGTAGGAGTCATATGGCGAATCTGTTGTGCGGAATCCCGCGAGGGGGCGGGAGGGAGACTAACCATATATTCTCAGGCGTCGGTCCCGGATTCAATCCCCTGAAACAGGACGAATTTTACGGCTGCCGAGAAGC